>NW_024396366.1:370363-559932 GCF_016617805.1 Bactrocera tryoni
TTGGTAATACTTCGTTCAGTTACATGTACTAATGATTTTTTACCTATTTAATATAATGTATTCTTGTATGTTTATCTTACACTAAATCAGAGAATTATAAAAAATATGACATTGATCTTAATAAAAAAAAAGAGATAGAGGGAGAAGATATATAGTAAGATTTTGGCAGTTTGGTTAATATTCATACAAAAGTGGATACTGACACGCCTCTATGGAAATTTTTAAATCATACAACAATGTCCGTGGTTATAGGTTTTTTATTAAAATATTTTAGAAAATAAAATAATATTGTTAAATACTTGACACAAATATATTTACTTAAAAAGTATTTGTCGCTTTTTAAAAATTATAATACATACATATATCAACGGTATGAAGCTGATTGTGCCGCAATGCTATCGTCCGAATTGTAGGGAAAGGAAAATCAACGCTAGGTGGCGCCAGAGTCGAATTCTTTTTAAATGTAATATATCGATCTGATATTGTTATTGTAATATTTATAACGGTTACTAAAAGATTTTTTTGTGAATTTTCGGATACATGTAGTACATACTTACCATTTATTTTTATTTAAAACATCTACTGGTTTAGTTTTGATGAAATAATTGGTCTATAATCCATCTAGAATTGACAAATATGAACAGCTGAAATTAACTTATTGGTCTAATGTCACAACTCGCCTCGAATGTTTAGCTTTGAACAATCCAACAATCTTGTATGGCTTTAATGGCATTTGCTGGTTCAATATGTTGAAATAATGTATACCTTTTACCACGCATTCGAAGTTTTCAGGCGTTGCGCATATTTGGCAACACTTTATAACAGAACTTTTTGTTTATTGTTAATGTGCTTCTTTATTTTTCTTAATAATGTTTCTTACAAATTTATAGTACGCATAGTGGAGTATGCTGAGTATCTCATTCGAAGCCGTAATATAAAAAAAAATTATTCCATAAAATAAAGACCCATGGAAACGACCCAGTATGTATTAATTTGAAATGTACATATACAATGCGGGACTGAGAAGAAAAGTTCAACTCAATATTTACCGTAGGTATAAGCGCGCCTAGAGAATATGGCTTAAGATTATGATGCTTCGGATTTCGAGAAGGCTTCCAATATAATTAAATTCATTTTACTTATTGGAATTTCTGCATTAAGTTGGATTAAGCCTAAACACTTAAAACAATTCCTAAATATCGTAAAACATGAAATGTCTTTCGAAGAAATTTTAATTATTCTATTTCGGGAACAATCAATAACTAGTAGAATTCCTACCAGTTGAAAGTAAGATTACAAGTGGTGTATATTATTATTATTTTTAAGCTCTTATAATGGAAGAAAATCTAGAAAACTTAGCGTTTAAAACTTCAGAGAGTACAAAGGCATAAACAATTTCTCTTCAATTGGACTGTAATGGGCGGGGCATTTGCAAGTTATATTATACCTCACGCTGTTTGAAATTGAATTAAATCAATTACTTTAGATTATATAAATCAGATACCTATATAGATGACGGTGTAGAACTTAGCTTAAGTCATGGAAACTCTCTTTTGAAACTGTTCGAAATCAGACTGAAGTTGTTTAAGTCTCTAGATGTCCATTGGAAGAAGCTGTGAACCAACGATTGGCATTATGCAGAAAATACCTAATGAAATTAAGTGTCTTATTATTCTTCTAATAATGTGGTCTTATGTTAAAAATTAATTAATTTTTTAGTACATCCACAAGCACCCAAACATATTGTCGATTTTATTTAAAACGTAATGTGACTTGGATTTATCAGACACTCATATATCAGTTTAAGCGCAAATTTCTTAAATAGTCTCGCTTAATTTCATAGTTGGTTTAAAAATTAGTAATGTCAGTGTATACCATCCAACAATTCTAACATAAAAAAATATAGTGTAGTATATATAGAAAGTATGTAGTATAATATGATTAAACTCAAATAAAAATATTTCCACCTCTTTAATTCTTGAAGACTGAGTTTTCTTCAAGAGAAAAGAGAAGTCTGAGTTTATAATGCTCGGTTGCACACAGGGCCGGCCTGAGACAATTCACCACCCTAGGCACGTGACAAATTCTTCACCGCTTCTTAGCCTATTTTGCCTTAACAAAAAAGTTTCCAACTTTTAAACATTATTCACGTATTTAACAATACTCATTTTGTTGTTTATAGTACAATACTTATTGCAGTTAGTAGGGTTCAACGCTGCCGTCTGTCATACATCGTTTCATATTCAATAAATATTGTTAAATTTTGAAACTGGTTTGATAAAAATCAGCTAGAGCTATTAAATAAAGACTATGTTAATCACAAGAATTTATAACATTGATGTTACTATCAATTATATTTCAAATTTTAAAATTTTTGAAAAATTAATTTAAATAGTTTTAGTTGTTAAATGGTGTTATAGCTACACCAGTTTAAACCAGCGGCTCCGCTCGCTCTTTGTTGTGAAGGATATCATATGGAATAGTTAAATTGGCAATCTACATTTGTTATTGACATCGTAAATCACTTAAGGAATAGTACATACATAAATATGTATGATGTAACATCTTCACAGTCTCTGCATCTGCATCGTATATCGTTTCACATATATGTATACATATGCTTCTTGTTATAGTGAATAACAGTACAGAAGTAGAGCAGAAGAGGACGCGTCTCACGCCCTATATGGAAATGTTTTGTCCAACATTCATCGAATGTAATTGCAGAATCGACAGCTAAAATCCAGATACTACACTTAAGAACTACTTCTCAAACTCATCGGTATTCAGTTACATCTATATGTAACTGTAATTCATATGTATGTGTATGTATACAAAAGCCACTGTACCCTGCCAGTAGCTGTCTGATGTTATTTTGAATTTTTGAAGTAAAAAAAATATTGTAATGATTTTTACAAGAATATTGAACACATGCTTATGTTTTGAAATATAATTTTTTATTTATCAATTGTTGTGACTTTTAACATAAAACGATAGAAAGTAGAAAGAAGCTATGCCATCACAATTTTCAGCCAAATCGGTTCCGCCGTTCTTGAGTTATATATATAGACATAAAATGCGAAATTGAGGGTGATTTTGCAAATTTTGATTTTTTCCAGGACTAAAGGAATATCCGTACAAATTTTCATGTCTTTCCGTGCTGTGGTTCGGGCGTAATGCGCGAACATACAAAAAAGGCGTTTAATTTTTAGATAAGTTTAGTAGTTAGATTTGCCTAAACTCATAACGCTACATGCAGGTTTATGCAATATAAAGGGTGAGATTTAAATTAATTGAGTTTTAATGAATTACCTCTCCAACCAAATATGGCCCAAGAGTAAATTTCATGTACATATATACCATACATACACATACATATCTATACACACATATATATATATATATATATATATGTATATATGTATATGTTTTTATGCCAACATTTTCTCCATATCATCGATCAAATTAGCAGCCTTTGCTACACAAAGCTCTGCATATTTACGAATTTATGAAGTTTATATTTACATGCGTGTATGTACATACGTACATACATAGAGATAAATAGATGAGCACATGGACATTAGTATATATATACATATGGTTCGAAATTTCATTGGTTAAAGTAATCGCGGAATTCATATCCACATATATGTATAGCTGCGGATTCAGAGGAGAGAAATGGGGGAAATTTAAGGGCTATGACTTATTAGTAATTTGTCTACTCTGAAAAAATATAAATTAACAGAAATCCAGAATCAATCCATTGCTAAATTTGAAGCGACGCGGCTTGAAAGAGTACTTGAAATAGATGCTACATTCAGCTCCATCTATGATATGTTCGATTGATACATTCTCCACGGTTTATTCTGCAAGTTTTCTAACATAGAAAAATTAGTAACTGGAAAAATAAGGAAACATCCGGAAAAGCAACGATACTCATCGCAGCCGTGTGCAAAATTGAATTTATAATTGGGATTTTTTGCACATGCGATATTCTATCTCTAACTCATTCTCTCAGCGTGATTCTTTCTGAAACGATCGCTCTGGCAGAGGCATCAAATATGATAAATACGTTGGTTAAAAGTATGTTGTTCAAAACCAAAGAAATGGAAAATCTTATTGACTGCTTGATAGATAGATTCAAAGGCCTTTTGGATAATGACAACGTGGTGCAACGTTTGAAGCTCAAAGGTGAACGTGATCAATGGCAGTGCCATTGGGGACAGAAGCAAAAGTGAAAAGACAGCAAGTTACCGACTTCTGCTTTGGAAACGTTGAAGAACTGCGATGTAGACCTACTTATATCCTAGAATTCATAGTTTTATTCGCATATTCTGCACACTTCCTCTGACGAACGCGAGCTCTGAACACTCCTTTTTGACACTTCGTCGCATGAAAACTTTACTGAGAACGAACATTCTTCATGATAGATTGATCAGCCTGGAGTTGCTGCACACTTATCATGACAATGAAGCCACTGCAGAAGAAGTTCTCGAAAGATTCTCAAAACTTGGCCCACATCGTTTTCTTTTGCGACTTTCTTCTATCCAATACACGAACTGACTACAGTGTTATACATTATAATTGAGCATGTCACCCGCACGTTTCGATGTACGAGTATAATGTGTTTTTTCATTTAGCAGAATATGACATTAGAAGGACGATTTGAAAATTTTCCACCATGATATTAAACTGAATAAAGACTGCTATATTTAATATAATAATTTTTGGTGGATCACACACAATTTGTCAATCGCTTAAAAATGCATGTCGTTGAGAAAATGTTAAAAAAAATACGAAAGTTGTGCTTCGAAACACGTCTTAGAAATCGTGACAGGTGGTGAATCGTGGACTTACTCGTATGAGCACGAAAGCAACATCAATTTCAAGAGGAATGAAATCTAAATAAAGTTGTTCGCGTACGAAGCATTTCCAAGCAGTTGGTTGTCTGTTTATTTGGAACGATTGGACATGTCGCAATCATACCACTATAGACTCCCAAACAATTGGTTGCCACTTTTGTTGGAAAGACTAGACATATCGTAACCATACTAATATAGGCTAGCATAAAAGCTCTTAAAAATGAGAAAACAGCAGAAAAGTAAGTTCTAAGTGAAAAACCAAATGCCCAAGACGGATCACTCTTCACAACGACAATGCGAGTTCTCACTGATCGGCTGAAATAACTGCATTATTGAACACTCAAAACTGTAAAATTCTTACTTCTCACGAATGATTTTCTTTTATTCCCGTACGTAAAAGACGCCTGACGAGACGGTTGATGTGTTCAGAAAGCATGTTTTTGAGATACCTCAAACAGTGTGCTAAAAGATTTTCGACAATTGCTTAAAAGCAGAAGTGTATAGATATTAATGCAGAATATTTTAAATAAAAAGTATACAATATGTTGCAACACAGTATTATAGATTTGTTCACCTAACAATTGCATGCATCACCTAAAACTAATCGAGATAGATATGGAGCTATATACATACAAATACTATATATGTATAAATGATTTAGGATGCAGGAAGTTTGCAAGTCGGAATATTGCTACATCCATAAAATGCCACTAACCAAAATTGATAAAATGCCATAACTAAGCTTCACAATACTATTATTTTATAAGTGTCCATCACGCATCGTGCGAGTGTATAAAATTTTATTTGTTCATTCGTATAACGCATCATCATGTTGTCATCTTTCCATACTATGAAAGACTTACACCTGTGTACTTAGATAATATTTACAAAACTTTTCAATAATTATTACATTTTTAAAATGTCTGTTGCCAGTAGAGGTATACAAACTCTTGGAAGGACGCATATGTATATTCGTTTTTATCCTCTTGCAACCAGTTGCTACAGAGTATTATAGTATTGTTCACCTAACGTTTGTTAGGATCACACATAAGTATTGGCACAGCAACCATTTTGTATTTTTCGGCTATTTTAAAAGCAGACTAATAAGTTATTTAGTGTAAATATATTTTCCCTTGTTAAATCCATTCATTAACTACCACATACACAAATTTTTTTATAATAATTCATTTTTAATTATACTTTTTAATTCACATTCATAAAAAATAAGCAATTTCTACGACACAAAAGTATTGGCACTCTCAGTAAATTATAAAGAAAAAAAACTTTATCCAATTTAATTAGTATTTGGTGGGTAGTCCATTTTGCTTGATTACAGCTTCCAGACGTCTTTGCATGGAATATACTAGTTTTTGGGTTGTTTGCTGGGTTATTTTGTGCCATTCCTCTAACAAAGCCTGCTTCAACTCCAGTTTGTTTGCAAACTGCCCGCTTTCTCACCCGCCTTTCCAACTCCTCCCACATATGTTCAATTGGGTTGAGGTCTGGAGATTGTGGTGGATGGGGCAAGACGTGTGCGGTGTTATAAGTTAACCACATTCTTACAATATGGGCCGAATGCTTCGGGTCATTGTCTTGCTGAAATGTGAATGATCAGGATGACGAGAAAAGTTGAAGTCCGTTTGACTGTCTGTCCGTCTATGCAAGCTGTAGCTTGAGTAAAAATTGAAATATCTTAATGAAATTCCGTATGTGGGTTCATTAGTACAAAAAAAATTTCGCAATAACCGAAAACATATCAACTGCCATAACTAAATACCTAATTAATATATTAAACTGCAGTTTGGCACAGGGGATCGCAGGACCCAGGGACATCTGTGGGAGAAAATTTTTTAAAAAGAGGGCGTGGCCCCGCCTTCTAATAAGTTAAATGTGCTTATCTCCTAAACCACTAAAGCTACAGCAACCAAATTTGCCGCACTAGAATATTATAAGAATTTCTACCAACAATGTGAAAATAGATGAAATCGGAATATAACCCGCTCACTCCCCATATAACGGTACTGTTCAAAACTACTAAAAGTGCAATAAATCAATAACTAAATACGCCAGAAACATTAAATTTCACCTCCGAGATGGTATGAGAGGGCTTTATGGGAGCTAGTGTAAAAATTTGACGATGGGCGTAGCATCGCCCACTTTTTGATGAAATCACATATCTCGAGAACCGAAACTTAATTTAGTGCATTGCGTTTTCTTTATATTCCTATGTCATAATGTGAAAATGGGCGAAATCGGACTACAACCATGCCTTTTTCCCATACAACACAATTTTAAATTCCACTTGATTCTTTCACTTTCCAGTACACAAACCTAGAAGTAATGAATTTGCGTGCCACCTTTTGACCAAAAAATTTCCAAATCTAATCAAAACTGTTCAAGACCCTAGGTACCGAATATGTGAACCCCAGTATCTATAGTTGACTTTTGACCGAAAACATCGGTCAATGTGTGAGATATACAGTACAATTGAAATTTAGAGAGGATCTCTTCCTGACAATAGTAATTCTGTGTATCAAAAATCGCTTGAATCTGGTCAATACTTCCCTGAGCCCCCATATACCTAATATAAAGATTTTTGAAATTCCAGGAGACTTTATGCTGGATATATCCGCCAATATTTGAGTTATCTCAATGAAAATTTCAGAATATATTTTACACGTAGCACGTCCTAAAACGGATACAATTGGGCGAAAACTTGACCCAGTCCCCATATAACTATTACCAGGATGTTCGATCATCCGGCTGAATTTGTATAATAACTACGTAGAATAAAATGTTCGGTTGAACCCGATCTTAAGCCTTTCGTACTTGTTCAATTTGATTTATTGAACCGCAAAAGTATAATTTTTTCTTTTAAAAAGATTGGTTTGAAATTTCTGTTGCCAAAAATTACATTTCCGCACACGGAAATATATTGACATGACTGCTTAAAAAAATTAAGTGGCTCCTTAAGTAATTAACATAAAGTTATCTAGTGAGTGTGGTGTAAAAAGCCTACCGCAATAAGAATTATGTTAAAGAATAATAAGAACAATTTTCAATTTAATGACTAGCATATTTTTAAAAGTGGACCAGCTAAGTACTCGCATTCCAGCATTGGCATAAACACTCAAATAAAAGCTTTTATGTAAATTCATGAAAAAGAAAAATGGGCAAACTCGTTTTGCCGAAGAAGTCTAATTGAGCCGCCTAAAACCATCAAAATAATACCAAGAATAAGGTAAAATAATGTTTTATATAGAGTTACGGGTGTGTATATGTACATACATACGTACAACACTTCATACAAATTGTACATGTGGTTAAAATTCCATTCAACACCTCGAAGCGTTCTACAATATTTGCTTAGCTGGTTGCTATCTATGTTTTGGATGAGTACACTGAACGCCTAAGGTGCGGGCGCGGCTTTACATTTGCGTCAGCTTTGGAGACATATGTTTGCAATTGTCATCGTTTGCTGTTTTGTTATTTCCTCTCAGCTATTTTCGCTATCGCATGTTGTCTTTTTCCTAGCTTGTGCGACAAACAAATGAACCCACTTCCAGGCCACTAAGTGTAGGTTAGGTTTTACAAAGCTCAGGAAGGGGATGGGGTGAGTCATTTTATCGTCTGATAGAGTAAGATGAATACGTTGCTAAAATTTTAAATACTCGTATCCATGGCAATGACGCAACTTCAGATGAGGAAGCTATCGACTTAAACGGTTTGTCCGTTGATTCGTTCATTATTTTGTTTGCCTTTATAATTACATGAGTAGCGAAATGGAACTGCCGCCAACTTACTTTAAGCGTATGTGTATCCATTACTATGCAACAGCAACGTGATGAACTGAAAGAGGCACACCGAATATTGCAGATCAATAGTATCATAAGGAATTCTGAACGTAACTTCAAGGCTAAATGTTAGTGAATGAATGAGGAGCCACTTAATTTCTATTTGAGTTTTAAACATTTCAAGCAACTTAAAACCCTTTCGAATGCATTCAAGACGAGATGGCAGAGCGGCGGACAACCCTGCAAAATGCAGATAGTCCAAAATAGATAAATAAGCGTATGCACAGACGGGTATGGATTCTCTTTAGTAATATCATGTGTGCAAACACTTGTACGTTTCACATTAGTCAAACGGAGGAAAGAAGTTCAGCAGTGTTAAGTAGTCAAAGTGGTCGCCCGAATTTAATATCACGGTCGCGTTCGAACGTTTTTAAAAAGTTAGTACCGAGTTTATCCTAAAGAAATTAAAGACTAAATTAAAGAATCAGACTAACTTTCACTTTATTAATTATAATAAATGGAGTTACTATTGCAATGAATTATTGCTTACAAATCACAAATATGGTATCATATTACAATTTTACTGATTTCCGGTTGTGCTATTTATTTCATTAAGAAATTCAGCAAATTTATCAGTTTTACTGTTTGTTACTGGCTTATTTATATATGTAACTACTCCCCCTTTCAGATTAGAATTCTTCTGAATTTTTTTTTTATGTTATTTTTATATATTTGTGTTTTTTGATAAGGACAGTAGCTACTAACAGAATTATAATTATGCTTAATATGTTACAAATATGTGATACATTCGTATGCATTTTCAATTTAAAAATGTTTTCTATATTTGATTTATGTTCTTCTTCAATTTCGTCAAAAGCAATTTTTTTCGTGAAATTCTGACTGTCTTTATATTTTACGGTTACAATATTTTCTTTTATATCTTCAACAAAATTTTAAAAATAATAGTCATTAATTTTAATTGAACAATTATTAAACCTTTTTACATAGTTTCCACTTATTAATGGTAGTTCTTGATTACATGTATTATTAATTTTTAAAACGTTTGCATTTGTTTTTATATTTAGTTGTATTATTTCGAGTTCTTTAAATTATACAAGATTACAATTATTTTTTAAAATACGATGTTTGCTTGTTTTCATTTGTTCTAATAATTTATTATCTTGAAATATCAATGTTTTATTTCTGTTAATAAATATTTCCTCTATTTTTGCATCTATGTATTTCATTATTTTCTCTATTAGGTATTGGGATAATTTTTTTTATTTGTACATCTTCAAAATTTTTTTGGTATTTTTATTCCAAATACAGAAATGTATTATTTAAAATTAGTGTTCCTAGTTGTAGATATTTTAGATTATTATAACCGATATTATATTTTACAATTTCTTCATTAGTTAAAATATTCGGGTGTATTATCCCATATTTAGCGGACACAACATTTTCTTGTATATGTTCAACTTTACTTTTTAACAACTGAATTTTGGTGTATTGATCTAAATATAAAGTTTGTTTGTATTCATCATATATAAGCTTATTTATCGAATTAAGCTCTTTTTCAATTTTTACTCTGTCACTTTTAATAATTTCTTTTAAGTGTTCAATAGCTGATGAGAAATAATAGTTTATTTTAATTTGTTCGTTAAATGAGTCATTCGTTTGTAAAAGGTATGTTTGTATATTTTGTCTGGTGTCTTCGTCCATTGTACCAAAAAGCCATTTTGACATACTGCCAATTGCATTAATCAGTCCTCTTTTATTTCTAGCTCTAACTGTCATAAGTGTTAGTAGTTTATTCCTTATATCTAACAACTCTCTTTGCAATATTTCTTTATTCTCTAATTTCATCAAAATTATATTATCGGTCATAGCATTAATAATATTTTCTAATTGCTGAATGTCAATAATATGTAGCATTATATCGCTATCTTTTGGTATTGCTTGATCTCTAATCTGTAAATCTATGAATCCGTTTTGTTCCTTTATTTCTGTCAAATCTATTGTCACGTCACCATGTTGTGTCGTTAAAGTTATTACCGTCCGCACTATCCAAATCCGTAAATTTTAAAGGTCTTTTTATATTGGAAGAATGAATATTTTCTAACTTTTCTTTCTTGTATCTAGGTTGTTCCTTATGTCTAACAGCTTTATAATTTTTTATAAATCCTTCTTCTCTCTTTTCCTCATAGTTTTCTTTTTTCTGATTTAATTTATTTATAATTTTATTCTTTGCTGCTATTAAATTGTTTTTTATTATTTCTAAATCTACTTCATTATGCTGTACCTTATTTGGTGTACATTTTATTGTTGAGTGACATCTTTCATTATAACTTCTAATTGCTTTTTATATAAATTGTTTCATTGATAACCCTTTATTTAGTTTATACAGTCAAACCTGGATAAGTGAGAACTGAATTAGTGAGAAAACTCTATAAGTGAGAGTAATAGCTAGGACCCGTCATTTTAAGCTTCCAAAACCTCTATTAGTGAGAAACAAAAACCTCTGTAAGAGAGAGTCCTTTTGTCTCATAGACCTCCGTAAGTGAGACTGCTACTTATCTGGACTCTATAAGTGAGAGACGAACTTTATTTACAAGTTTAACATCTGCAATTTTATGACTCATTCTTAACTTTTGTGAAACTTCCGACCATTGTTTTGTATTGTTTTCTCATCAATATTGTACCTATTCTTTTTCGTGGAACTAAAAATGTTATTACTCTATGGCATTCCGACCATTGTTTTGTATTGTTTTCTCACCAATATTGTACCTATTCTTTTTCGTGAAACTAAAAATGTTATTACTCTATGGCATTCTTCTTCATTCTGGACACGTGTGCCTGTTTACCGTCCTGTTTGTCGGACTTACTCAGTTTATAGTTATCAATTGCGAAGGAAAGTTCTGCTCTGCATCATGTGAAAACGAAAAATAAAAGTACTGTCATTAAGTGATAAACGTAAAATAGTGAATGCGTTCGAATCCGGAAAATCGCGGAATGAAATTCAGAGTGAATGGAAATATTAAGAGGAGTAGAGTTTCCGAATTTCCCAATATCGAGAAGTGCCTTTTGGAATGGATAAAACAAACTCTCGATAAAAACATTCCCATAGATGGACCTTTGTTAAAAGAAAAATCAAAAGAGTTTGCTTTAAAACTGGGAATCCAGAACTTTTCCGCTAGCAACGGCTGGTTAGAGGGTTTTGAAAGGCGTCATGATATAGCTTTCAAAAAAGCAACTGGGGAATGTAAATCTGTGGACCAAAGTGTATGCAACCACTGGACTGAAGATCTGTTAAATCTTGTAGAAGGGTATGAACTAGACGATATTTACAACGCGGATGAAACTGCCTTGTTTTTCAAGTGCCTTCCGGACAAAACATTTACGTCTAAAGGCGAAAAATGCCATAGAGGAAAACAAAGTAAGGAACGCCTTACACTTCTCCAGTGTGTAAACATGAGTGGTACGGACAAACTTCCACTTCTCATCAAAATCAAAGCGACCTAGATGTTTTAAAGGTGTCAAGACTCTTCCCGTTGATTATGCCAATAATACAAAGGCTTGGATGACCAAGACATTATTTAAAGATTGGCTGAAAAAAGTTGACAGACAAATAAAGATAAAACGAAAAAAATTGTGTTATTCATTGACAACTGTGCTGCTCATACGAACTTACCAACACTTGCAAACGTAAAAGTAATGTTTTTACCTGCTAACACCACTAGTAAACTTCAAACATTAGATCAAGGCATCATTCACACTTTTAAACGCTTTTATCGAAGAGAAGTCGTTAAACATGTTCTTAAGAATCTGGAAGAAAACAGTAGCCCTGACATTAACGTACTTCTAGCTATGGAATTTGCTAGAAAAGCATGGTACTTAGTAAGTGACGTAACTGTTAAAAACTGCTTCAAGAAAGCTGGGTTTTGGAAAAGTACAGATAAACAAGACCTGCCAGATGAAAATGATGTTGAAGTTGGACCTAACAAAGAGGAATGGTCTAAGCTTGTGTCTCACGAATCCAATATGTTAATGCCGAGCTTCGAAGATTTCGTTCAAATTGACGACGACATAACTACCGCTGGAGAACAAACCGTCGACGATATCGTTAAGAATTGTGCGGACACCTGTTTTGCTGGAAATGACAGTGAAGACGAGGCACAGATTTCAGAAACAGAAATAAAGATCATTCCAATGAAGCAAGCTTTAAGTACATTGGAGAAGGTCCATCAGTACTTTGAATACACGGCGGTTGTTTTTTTCACGATCTTCCTCTTTTACTAGGATTTGATGGTATCCTTTCGCTAAATCTAAAGTAGTAAAATATTGTGCTCTTCCTAATTTGTCTAAAATAGAATCAATGTTTGGAAGGGGTTTTTTGTCATCTATTGTAACCTCATTCAATTTTCTATAGTCTATTACAATTATGTATTACTTTTCACCTGAATTATCTATTTTTTTCGGCACTACTATTAACGGGCTTGAATATCTAGAGTGACTTTTTTTGGATTATTCCCTGCTCTTCCATTTCCTTAATTTGTTTTCTAACTTCAATTTCATGCTGAGGTGGATACCTATACAATTTTGAATTAATCTGCTGCTGCGATGTAGTTTTAATTTCATGTTGGTCAATTTATCACCGTCTTTAAATAATAATTTATTATATAACATCTTTTGAGCAATTTAATTATTTCTTTATTTTCTTTCTCATTTAAATGATCTAGGTTTAATCTCTCCAATTTTAACTCTACAGTTTCAAGATTACAAATTTGATTTAAGTCATTTAGTTTATTTAAAATCGTACTTTCTTTTCGGTTTAAAGCTATTTTCCCTTTTTCAATATCTATATACATACATATTGAGAAAAGTAAGCATGTCCATGCTTATTATAAAGTCATATTTTCGTCCTCTTAATAGTGTAACTTTCCATCTTGTTCTCGCGTTACTAGGTAAGTTAAATTCTTCTGGGTGCTAATGTATGTACCTCATAATTTATTTTATCCTCATTTGTAATTGTACTAAATGTTAAAGAGCTTTTCAATTTAATTTTTGGAAAATCTTCAATCTCGCTATTGATCAGGCTTAAACTAGCTCCTGTATCAATTAGTGCGATATAATTCTTTTTATTAATTTTAATTTTTATGTTAGGTAATGATTCCGAGGCTGGTTTATAAAAAAAATACTGTTATTAACTTCTTCTTCTCTTGCTATATCAGTTCGTGAAACTCCTACCTGGCCTTGCCTACTCGAGTATAAGCGATCTTGGCTATACTGCGAATTAGGGTGTCCTGCCAATTGAGGGCTTCATTGGATATTATCTATTTCCATCGGTTCGCCTTGGTTTTGCTTAAATTGATTATTTCGACCATAATTCTGTCTATATTGGTTGGATTGATTTTGACCAAAGTTTGGTTTATATTGATTTGGTTGATTTTGATTAAAATTTGGTCTAGGGTTCCCTACTGCTTGTGGTCTTTAAAAATTACCTGAATAGGGTTTATAATTACTATTAAATCTTCCACTATTATATTGTTTAAATTGGCCTGATGTATTATGTCTAATATCATTTTCGTATATTTGATTATATGAACCTTGATTTTCTCTATTTCTATAATTTGTATTATGTCTTTGTCCTCGATCCGGATACGTATTACTATATTTTTCCGCTGAGCTATCTCCTTATATTTTAAATTTCATGTATTCTGGCCTAATATTACTATCTTCAAATCTTCTACTTGCCATTATTCTCATTATTTCATTTAGGATCCCTTCTTTATAAATTTGATCTAGTAAGACTCCTTGAGTCATCTCCTTTACTGTATTTACTAACAAATTGTCCATGTTACTTAAGTCAATGTAACTGTCATCCCTATAGTAAACTGTCACTACGTCCGACTTATATTTAATATTTTGTATTTCTCTTATAAGTTCATTAATGGGACTTACCTTAAGATTCCCAATCTTCTTATACAGATGATGTGGCTCTACTTCGGGTCGATACCTCAGTTTAATGTTTCCTTTATCAGCTGACAGTTATCTGGTTGAGGTACATATATTGATGATTGTGGTTTTCGCCTCTCCCTGGATGGTCCTGTAGTACATATATTGTTCGCGTCACTTCCCTTTGTAGTTCTGTGTCGTTCGTTGTTGATAGTAGGTATTCGATGCTGCTGAAGAATGAATTTATTGAAATATCGCCTGTCCCCGTAAATATCGGCAGGTCGTTTACTGTTTTTATGAGTGCATGTCTGTTACTGTTGCTTCCTTCTGTCCGGCTTCTTAGTTCGAGGTAAGCTTGCCGCATTTGCTCCAACTGTTGCTCTCTGCGAGCAAGCTCCTCTACCAAGTTGACTGCCGCCATCTGAGTCTGTTCATGCTCCATTTTTCTCCTGCTATCGTAGGCTCGGTGCCTTGACGATTTAATTTTATTTAAATTTTAATGGTTTCGGTTACTTTACTTTATAAACTTTAACTTTTTGGTGAATTCACGCTCTTTCTGTTTTGAGACGTGTTCACTGCAAAAAACTTTTACAAAAACTTTTGTTTTTTTTTTTAAACTTGTTCTAGTGAATTAACGCCTTTTAATTTTTAAGGTCGTTTTCACTTCTGAACTTTTGGTTAAATTTTTCCTTTTACAATTATTGTTCACTGCACCCTCGGTGGTGTCGATTATTGCGTCTATCCGGATTGTTTTATATAGTTATTTATATTCTGGAGGGTCTGGTCAACTCCTGAGTTGGCTACAGAATCGCAGAATTAGTTTTGGGATTTATAAAAAACTTTTTGATATAACGATTTCCGGAGGGGAAAAAAATGTTTGCTGTTTCTCGAACACGGTTCGTATCACTGAATCTTTAATACTTTCTAAGGATCCTACCGACTGGGCCAATTTTATAGTATATCACGGTCGCGTTCGAACGTTTTTAAGAAGTTAGTACCGAGTTTACCCTAAAGAAATTGAACCAGGTGGTTTGGATATTGGAATCAGACTAACTTTCACTTTATTAATTATAATAATTGGAGTTACTATTGCAATGAATTATTGCTTAAAAATCATAAATACTTATTATACTTATTACATATGTTTTGCAAGAAAGTAAGTAGTAAAGCTTATACATAATATTTACTTAAATGCTGATTAAGGTAATAACCTCATAGCTTAATAGTTTATACAGATTCTCGGAAATATTGTTAATAAAATGATTTTGTTTTGTAACTTTTAATTTGATTTTTGCGATAGCAAAGGAAATGGTGTTATATTACAATTTTACTGATTTCCGGTTGTGCCATTTATTTCATTAAGAAATCCAGCAAATTTATCAATTTTACTGTTTGTTGCTGGCTTATTTATATATGTAACTCTCGCGCCTTAACAACACATTTGCTCGAAATTAAATCACAACTCTGAACCCCATTAGCGTGAATCTGGCGAATGCAGGTTTGTTGCATGCTTCTTTAAATACTACTACATTGGCCTAACGAATGGATACGCTTGCGCAGGTTGTTGAAATTGACTTTCACATGCTTTTTTTGTATATACACGAGTAAACTGTGGAACTATGGAGTAATTATTAACTTTTTATGTAAAATATAATTTACTAATTTGCTTATAGTCAATTGCATCCTATATTTTCCATTTTTACATCAACTAACAATTCACTAATTCGATTGTACACATTTATTTTACGTTATATAGTGCAAAAATGGTTTTATATAAATATTTTATTTATTCTATTTATTTAACAACAACTAAAGGTTTGCAAACTGTCAAATAATCAGTGTTAGCTTATCGACACCGAAATGAACTGAAAGAACAGATTTCACCCTAAATACAGGAATCAAAAATCTAGATAAATAGAATATAAAGAAATTATTACACTTAAATAAAATAAAAGTGTTTTATGCCTTATACGTAAATTTTATTTTCTCTAGAAGTTTTACAAACTACAATTGTTTCTCGAAAAAAATCTTTTTATTACCCGCCAATGGGGTGTGTCAAGTTTTTTTTTTTATGTAGAACAACTTTTTGCTTTGGCCGCGATGCAAAAAATGAACTCTGGTCGGTTTGCAAAATATATTAGTCTGGTAACACTGAATATTTGACAGTTTGTAACTCTTTTGATTTTGTTAATTAAAAATAATTAAACAATAAGTTGAATTAAAATTATTTTTCCATTATACAATATAATTAATATAAGGTGAAATTAATGTGTTGAATCGAATTAGTGAAGTGTTAGTGGATATAAAAGTGCAAAATATAAGTGTAAAATTAATTTTAAACGGGAGTATCTCGAAAACTATAAGGTTCCCGCTGCTATAACTACACATATTCTTGATCTGAAGAGTCCCCTGGGACTGTATTCTAAAGCCGAGCCAATCAAATAATCCAATATATATTTTAATTGTAATCTGAAGGAATGATTATGGAACTTACTAAGGCACTGATTCCTAAGCCTAATTCGACGCAGTATGTACTTTCGACGCATCGAAAATATTACTTTTTGCGAAAGTAATAAAAAGTAATGATTTAAAAACATTAAAACTATAAATTAAGTTACATTTGTTTATTTGCATATATTTACGAAACATATTTATGCATATTTTGAAATAATATTATTAAAAAAACTTTGCTAAATAAATTTGAAGTTTAACAGTTTTTATTAAAGAATTTAAAACTAAAGTATTCAGTACTTACGAAAATATTTTTTACAAACCCCAATATTCTAATCCTACGCTTTGTAAAAATATAATTTTATTTAACCTTTTAAATTGTATACCATTTCTTTGTTTGATTACTGTCTAACTAGCATCCGGAAATAAATGTTGGTATGGAACTGATCTAGTAACAATTTTTAAGTTATTTTATGGGCAGAAGGGAAAATCTACTGTTTTGAACAAATTAATTTTTGCAGAGAATTATTTCTCATATTATTTGGTGCAAGACTTGAGGGTGCTAAAGTAAATTTTAAAATAAGTAAAGAAGGGCCCAATGCTACCGAACATTTTATACTCTTGCAACTTGCAGGAACCAAAGCCTGGAAAATAGCTTCAATATATGTAAAATGGCTAACTTCATTAAGGTACCTTACATGCAATCACCAATCAAATGGTGTAAAGTTAGCCGTATTTTTAAAAATCCTGATATTCGTTATATGGGGGGTAGCTCAAGTTTTCGCCCAATTTATTTATTTTAGGCACAAAGGTATGAGTAAAACACGCTTTGCCATTTTCATTGATTTAACTCAAATATTGCCGATTAATGCATCATAAAGTTACCTAGAAGAATTTCAATTGTATATTCCATACATTAACCGATTTTTTCGGTCTAAAGTCAATAATACATACGGAAGTCAATATTTCCAGTATTTGGGGGCTTGAACAGTTTTGGTTGGATGTGGGTTATAGACTGATTTCACCCATTTTCGCATTATAATATAGGAATATGAGAATAATGTCACATAATAAATTTATCCGAAATCGGTCGTTCGGCTCTCAAAGTATGTAATTTCAAAAAAAATTTGGCGGGGCTACGCACATCGTTTAATTTTTAAATCGGCACCTCTTATACTGTCACAGAAGTAAAATTTTATGTCTCGAACGTATTTGGTTACTTATTGATTTATTGCGCTTTTAGTAGTATTGAACTGTACCGTTATATGTTGATTGAGTGAGATTGTCATCCGATTTCAGCCATTTTCACACCATTCTTATAATAATTGAGGTGGGTAAATTCGATTATTGAGCTTTAGTGGTTTAGGAGACATGCAGAAGGCGGGGCACGCATACTTTTTCAATACTTTTTTTGATCTAAGGTGCCCCTTGCCACTGCAAACCCTTGTGCGAAATTTCAGTTTTATATATTAAATTGGTGCTTATTTCTGGCACTTATAATGGGTTGTCAAAAAAAGTTTTGCTCTATTTTTATTGAATTTTTTTTTTGAAATTTTTAATGCATTTTTGATGACTCATACCCAGCTCTTGACCGATACTACGGCTGCTACTATGCCGGTCTCTTTCGACCAATTCAGCGATTTTATCGCAATTTTCGACGACAGGCCTTCCGGAGCGTGGCGCATCTTCGACCACCTCTACACCAGAACGAAAACGTTGAAACCATCGTTGTGCAGTGGAAATGGAAACTGTATCGGGTCCATAAACTGCACAAATTTTATTGGCGGCTTGAGATGCATTTTTGCCTTCATCGTAGTAGTACTGTAAAATATGCCGTATTTTCTCTTTATTTTGCTCCATGTTTGCGACGCTATAACTCACGAACGACCTAAAAGAAACAATAATAAAACAAACACGTATTAGCGCGTGAAATGAGCTTTCCAAAAAAGTATAGCATGACTCAATGCGACGAATAAAACTAGAACTACGCGTTTTCAGCGCCAACTAGCGAAAATACCGCAAGACTATTATATCTTCAAGGTGCGTTCCAAGGTAAACAGGGCTTTTTGAATCTAGTACTGTAAAATATGCCGTATTTTCTCTTTATTTTGCTCCATGTTTGCGACGCTATAACTCACGAACGACCTAAAAGAAACAATAATAAAACAAACACGTATTAGCGCGTGAAATGAGCTTTCCAAAAAAGTATAGCATGACTCAATGCGACGAATAAAACTAGAACTACGCGTTTTCAGCGCCAACTAGCGAAAATACCGCAAGACTATTATATCTTCAAGGTGCGTTCCAAGGTAAACAGGGCTTTTTGAATCTAGCACCCCCCTGGTGGCGCCATTTATATGTCGATTTCTTCTTCTTCCTAATTAGCGAAGACACCGCTTACGCTATTATAGCCGAGTTAACAAGAGCGCACCACTCGTTTTTTCTTTTCGCTACGTGGCGCAAATTGGATATTCCAAGCGTAGCCAGGTCCTTCTCCACCTGGTCCTTCCAACGGAGTGGAGGTCTTCCTCTTCCTCTGCTTCCCCCGGCGGGTACGTCGTCGAATACTTTCAGAGTTGGAGTGCTTTCGTCCATTCGGAGAACATGACCAAGCCAACATAGCCGCTTTCTTTTAATTCGCTGAACTATGTCAATGTCGTCATATATCTCATACAGCTCATCCTTCCATCGAATACGATATTCGCCGTGGCCAACGCACAAAGGACCGTAAATCTTTCGCAGAACTTTTATCCCGAAAACTCTCAACGTCCACTCATCAGTTGTTGTCATCGTCCAGGCCTCTGCACCATATAGCAGGACGGGAATTATGAGTGACTTATAGGGTTTGGTTTTTGTTCGTTGAGAGAGGACTTTACTTCTCAATTGCCTACTCAGTCCGAAGTAGCACCTGTTGGCAAGAGTTATCCCGCGTTGGATTTCCAGGCTGACATTGTTGGTGGTGTTTACACTAGTTCCCAAATATACGAAACTATCTACAACTTCAAAGTTGTTATGATATCAATATCATCGGCATACACCAGCAGCTGGGCACTCTGATAAAAGATTGTACCTGTTCGATTAGGTTCTGCAGCTCGAATTATTTTCTCCAGCAGCAGGTTGAAGAAATCGCACGATAGGGAGTCGCCTTGTCTGAAACCTCCTTTGGTGTCGAACGGCTCGGAGAGGTCCTTCCTGATCCTGACGGAGCTTTTGGTGTTGCTCAAAGTCAGTTTACACAGCCGTATTAGTTTTGCGAGGATACCAAATTCATACATCGCGGCATAGAGACAGCTCCTTTTCGCGCTGTCGAAAGCAGCTTTGAAATCGACAAAGAGGTGGTGTGGGTCGATTCCCCTTTCACGGGTATTTTCCAAGATTTGGCGTATGGTGAATATCTGGTCGGTTGTTGATTTGCCAGGTATAAAGCCACACTGATAAGGTCCAATCAGTTTGTTGACGGTGGGCTTTAATCTTTCACACAATACGCTCGATAGAACCTTATATGCGATGTTGAGGAGGCTCATCCCACGGCAGTTGGCGCAGATTGTGGGGTCTCCTTTCGTCCGACCATATTTTACAAAGAAGCTGATTCATGCTCCTTATCAGCTCTTCGCCGCCGCGTTTGAATAGCTCGGCCGGTAATCCATCGGCTTCCGCCGCTTTCTTGTTCTTCAGGCGGGCAACTGCTATTCGAACTTCTTCATGGTCGTGTAATAGAACGTCTGCTCCATCGTCATCGATTGGGGAATCGGGTTCTCCTTCTCGTGGCGTTGTGCGTTCACTGCCATTCAGCAGGCTGGAGAAGTGTTCCCTCCATAATTTAAGTATGCTCTGGGCATCGGTGACTAGATCACCTTTGGGGGTCTACAAGAGTATGCTCCGGTTTTGAAACCTTCTGTAATCCGCCGCATTTGTTCGTAGAATTTTTGAGCATTATCCCGCCAGCTTATCAAGCTTTTCGTACTCACGCATTTCGGCCTCTTTCTTTTTCTGTCTGCAAATGCGTCTCGCTTCCCTCTTCAACTCTCGGTATCTATCCCATCCCGCACGTGTTGTGGTCGATCGTAACGTTGCGAGGTAGGCAGTCTGTTTTCTCTCCGCTGCGACACGGCACTCCTTGTCTTACTAGCTGTTCTTTTGCACTTTCCGAAAACCAATGGTTTCGTTTGCAGCTGTACGTAAGGAGTTTGAAATGCCGTCCCACAGTTCCGTTATACCGAGTTGTTGACGAGTGCTCTCAGGGAGCAGTAGTGCAAGCCGAGTAGAAAATCGTTCGGCTGTCTGTTGTGATTGCAGCTTGTCGACGTCGAACTTTCCTTGTGTTTGTTGGCGTGCGTTTTTTGCTGCACAGAGGCGGGTGCGAATCTTGGCTGCAAGAAGATAGTGGTCCGAGTCGATGTTAGGACCTCGGAGCGTTCGCACGTCTAGAACACTGGAGACGTGTCTTCTGTCTATCACAACATGATCGATCTGGTTTGTGGCTTTTCGATCCGGAGACAGCCAGGTGGCTTGATGAATCTTCCAGTACTACAGATAACCATATTTCGGGCCCCGGCGAAATCGATCAACCTCAACCCATTTGGGGATGTTTCGTCGTGGAGGCTGAATTTACCGACCGTTGTGCCAAATATACCTTCTTTGCCCACTCAGGCGTTAAAGTCGCCAAGCACGATTTTGATATCGTGGCGGGGGCAGCTCTCATAAGCGCGCTCCAAGCGCTCATAGAAGGCATCGTTGGTCACATCGTCCTTCTCTTCCGTCGGGTCGTGGGCGCAAATCAGCGATATGTTGAAGAACCTCGCTTTGATGCGGATTGTGGCTAGACGTTCATTCACCGGAGTGAATGATAGTACCCAGTGACGGAGTCTCTCTAACACTACGAATCCCACATCAAACTTGCGCTCCTTTATATGGTCATTGTAGTAAATGTCACTAGGACCTTTTCGTCTCAGTCCTTGTTCCGTCCATCGCATTTCTTGGACGGCGCTGCTGTCATCCTTCACTCTAACGAGGACATCAACCAGCTGGGCAGCGGCACCTTCCCAATAAAGGGACCGGACATTCCAGGTGCATGCCCTGAATTCGTAGTCCTTATTTCGTTTGCCATTATCGTCATCAAAAGAGGGGTCACTCATCCGAGGCTTGTTGCTTCTTTTCACTGGGGGTGTTTTTTACGTGACGGGTCCCAAACCCAGCGCACAATCCTATGTAGGGGATGTTTCGCCTTCTCTTTTTAACTCGCCTTCAAACGGATGTTCTTAGGCTACCCAGAGGATACTTGGTCAAAGACCGGAAGTAGTGAGCTGCTTGAGCCATGTGTAAAAGAATCGTTTCTGGCCACTCCCAATTGAATGGCGATCAGAGAACTTTCCTCACTTGCGTGAACTTCTACACATGACTCCATCCTCCTAGTCCATCCTAGTGGATATAAAAGTGAAAAATTTAAGTGCAAAATTAATTTTATGTATAGAAAATATGTAATTAAAATATTGCAAATTTTCAACTTTAAGCGCGAATATCTCGAAAACAATAAGCTTCCTCGGCTTTAACTATATATATCCTTGATCAGGATAATCTCCTCTATCCGACCATATCCTTTTTATCCCCGAAATCCTGGGACGGTATACTAAACTCTTCCCCGAACTTTCATTTAAATTCAGAAACAATTTTAATGTCGACATTTTTTAATTTGTCTTAAATAAATCTTAATCATTACTCTATCATTTCCTACGTCTTCGGATTCTAATACAGGGCCGATTCAAGACAGTTTAACTCCTTAGCCAAATGTAAAATTTTAAACCGAAATTTTAAACAATTCAAATTAGTTACTGTTCACAAAAACGTGAACCGTTGTTTCTTGATTCGCTGAACTATGTCGATGTCGCCATATATCTCGTTCAGCTCATCGTTCCATCGATTGCAGAATTCGTGAATCTCATCAAAATTATCTACGTTCTCAAAGTTATGACTTCTAACAGTGACGTGCGAGACCAGTCGCGAATGCGATGACTGCTTGTTTGATGACAGGAGATACTTCGTCTTGCTTTCGTTCACAACCAGACCCATATGCTTCGATAAGCATATCCAGCCTAGAGAAAGCAGAACTAACGGTAGCTGTCGAAGGAGCTTTAACACTTTATATGCTCTATAGAACCTCACACGCCCTCCTCTATAAAACCAGCTTCTAATTGTCGAGCATACTTTCATTCGACTATATCTTGCAAATAAGCTGATGAATGTACCTTGTTAGTTCATATAAAAACTTTCACTGCTGATCTGAAGGCTGAAGAAGTGTTCCCTACATAACTTCAGTCACTATATCACCACTTTGTGTCCAGCAAGAGTATGCTCCGGCCCTGATACCTTCCGTTAGTCGCCGCATCTTTTCGTAGAATTTTCGGGCATTATCTCTATCGTCAAGGGCACCATACTCACGCATTTCGGCCTCTTCCTTTGCTTGTCTGCATATTCATCTCGCTTCCCTCTTCAACTCTCGATATCTGATGAGTGCTCTCAGAGAACATGAGTCCAAGTCAAGTAGAGGACCGTTTCGCCGTCGATTGTGATTATTTATATTATGGACTAGGACACTGGAGACATGTCACCAACACTGTGACATCAGTCACAACATTATCGATCTGTTTTCGAACTTTTCGATCCGGAAATAGCTATGTAGCTTGATGAATTTTCTTGTACTGCAATCTGGTACTACAGACAACCATATTTCCAACTCCTGCGAAGTCGATCAGTCTTATCCTATGCCATTCCTATTGGAAGTTCAACTTTCTGACTGTCGTACCCAAGATGCCTTCTTTGACCACCCTGGCGTTAAAACGCCAAGCACAATTTTTACATGATAGTGGAGCAGTCGTGATATGCGCGCTCCAGCCGTTCATAAAAAAAGTCATCTTTGTTTTTATGGTCTTTTGCTTCCGTCGAGGCGTACCGCAACTCAGAGCTATGTTGTAAAATTTTGCATTAATGCAGATTTTTGCTAGACGGTCATTCACCGGAGTGATTGTCAGAACTCGACTACTGAATCTTTCTCACACCAAAAATTCCACATCGAATTTTCATTTCCTTTGTATGACCGCTGTAATAGATGTCACAAAGACTTACTCGTCTCCGTCCAACGCATTTCTTGGACGGCGGAGAGACGGCAGCCTTTACGAGGACATGGGCATCGGCACCTTAACAATTTATAGACGGGACATTCCAGGTGCATGTCCTTAAATCATAGTGCTGATCACGTATGCTGTGTTCGTCAGCAAAATTGCGGTCTTTCACCGGATTCTCTTGTTTCTTTTTTATTGGAAGTAGTTTCTATGTGGTGGGTCCAGCACCCAACCTCGCTAGGCGAGTAGTGTAAAATGTTTTACACATTTATATAGCGAGCCGCTTGTTTCAAGGCTGACGCTCGCTGGCAGCCGCACCTCTGGTGAACAGAAGCTGCAATTAGACTTCAGTGAACGAATACGAATACTATTATTATTTAGTGGATCCGCCGAAGTTTCCTCTCTTTTATGCTTTAGCCATGACCCCAGGCACCACACGGGTTGGCTACCGCTTCTTACGCGAGGACGCAAAAGTAGGAATTGTGTATAGCCCTACGACTGTAACTGCTTATCCAGAAGCATGACTATACCCTATTACACTCCTGGATATTAGTTTTGATTTATATTACGATGGAACAGGAGAAAAACGCTTCAAAATATTAATTTGACTCAAAAAGTATATTCCTATAAATAGTATACATATGTATGTACCGCCTCCTTATGTTCGCAACACTTCCCACAGTTCCTTAATGTTAATTTGCTGTTTCCACATTGTAGCTTGCTTCGTCCAGTTTCGGAAATTTTCTCCAGAGACTCAACAAATGTTCACCTTTCTATGTATTTGTACAAAATAAACGTTTAAAATGCTCAATAAATGAAATTATATTTCTATACTCTGCAAGCTGTTGATACAAATTATAATATATGTAGGGTTTCACATAGTCTCATAAAGTAATAAGTTATAACGATCCGAAAACATAGCGTTCAGAGTTGTATTTCTTCTTCTTCTTAATTGACGTAGACACTGCTTACGCGATTATAGCCGATTTAACAACAGCGCGCCAGTCGTTTCTTCTTTTCGCTACGTGGCGCCAATTGGATATTCCAAGCGTAGCCAGGTCCTTCTCCACCTGGTCCTTCCAACGGAGTGGAGGTCTTCCTCTTCCTCTGCTTCCCCCCACGGGTACTGCGTCGAATACTTTCAGAGCTGGAGTGTTTCCGTCCATTCGGATAACATGACCTAGCCAGCGTAGCAGCTGTCTTTTAATTCGCTGAACTATGTCAATGTCGTCATATATCTCGTACAGCTCATCACCAGCACCATAAATCTTTCGCAGAACTTTTCTCTCGAAAACTCGCAACGTTGACTCATCAGTTGTTGACTTCGCCCAAGCCTCTGCACCATATAGCAGGACGGGAATTATGAGTGACTTATAGAGTTTGGTTTTTGTTTGTCGAGAGAGGACTTTGCTTCTCAATTGCCTACTCAGTCCGAAGTATCACCAGTTGGCAAGAGCAATTTTGCGTTGGATTTCTAGGTTGACATTGTTGGTGGTGTTTACGCTGGTTCCAAGATAGACGAAATTATCTACGACTTTAAAGTTATGACTGTCAACAGTGACGTGAGTGCCAAGTCGCGAGTGCGACGACTGTTTGTTTGATGACAGGACATATTTCGTCTTGTCCCTTGTTAACTGCCAGACCCATTTTCTGTGCTTCCTTGTCCAGCCTGGAGAAAGCAGAACTAACGGCGCGGGTGTTGAGGCCGATGATATCAATATCATCGGCATACGCCAGCAGCTGTACACTCTTGTAGAAGATGGTACCTTCTCTATTTAGTTCTGCGGCTCGAACTATTTTCTCCAAAAGCAGGTTGAAAAAGTCGCGCGATAGGGAATCGCCTTGTCTGAAACCTCGCTAGGTATCGAACGGCTCGGAGAGGTCCTTCCCGATTATATATGCCACGGTAGTTGGCGCAGATTGCGGGGTCACCTTTCTTATGGATTTGGCATAGCACACTTAAATTCCAATCGTTGGGCATGCTTTCGTCCGACCATATTTTACAAAGAAGCTGATGCATGCTCTTTATCAGTTCTTCGTCGCCGTGTTTGAATAGCTCGGCCGGCAATCCGTCGGCCCCTGCCGCTTTGTTGTTATTCGAACTTCTTCATGGTCGGGTAATGGAACGTCTGCTCCATCGTCATCGATTGGGGAATCGGGTTCTCCTTCTCCTGGTGTTGTGCGTTCACTGCCACTCAGCAGGCTGGAGAAGTGTTCCCTCCATAATTTAAGTATGCTCTGGGCATCAGTGACTAGATCACCATTGGGGGTTCTACAAGAGTAGGCTCCGGTCTTGAAACCTTCTGTAAGCCGCTGCATTTTTTCGTAGAATTTTCGAGCATTACCCCTGTCGGCCAGCTTAACAAGCTCTTCGTACTCACGCATTTCGGCCTCTTTCTTCTTCTGTCTACAAATGCGTCTCGCTTCCCTCTTCAACTCTCGGTTCTTATCCCATCCCGTACGTGTAGTGGTCGATCGTAACGTTGCGAGGTAGGCAGCCTGTTTTCTCTCCGCTGCGACACGGCACTCCCCGTCGTACCAGCTGTTCTTTTGCACTTTCCGAAAACCAATGGTTTCGGTTGCAGCTGTACGTAAGGAGTTTGAAATGCCGTCCCACAGTTCCCTTATACCGAGTTGTTGACTAGTGCTCTCAGAGAGCAGGAGTGCAAGCCGAGTAGAAAATCGTTCGGCTGTCTGTTGTGACTGCAGCTTGTCGACATCGAACCTTCCGTGCGGTGATCTGCTCTGTTTTGTCGCCGATACAATACCTTGTCAGCACCGGCCATGCTACCAGGGCGACCTTTTTGCCTTTGTAGAATCAAAAATTCCTTGTCTTCGCTAATACGCATGTTTTGTAAGGCATCTCTATGAACAATGTCAAACAAATTATCCAATTCTGCAGAAAGTCTTCAACAATTTTTTTCTGAGCATCAGATCTCTTATTTGGTACGGTTTTTTGAATCTTCTGCCGTAATTTGTACAGAGATTCTAATTTATCGACACACCTAGCTACATCTTTTGTCGGAATTCGAGCTTGTTGCCAAAATATTAATACAGCATTTATTGTTAATTTTGCACTTTCTCTCAATTGCCGATACACAAATCTAATGTTATAAAATAGTAATTGCAGTATTTGTTTGTTCGATGGTAGTTTAGCACCTGTTATCTGATGAGAAATTCTTCCAATTAGTTCAATATTCACAACTTGTTCAGAAAGTTGTCGTGTTTGTATATGTAACGTACTCGCAGTTGCTGGTAATCCACTCATTTCTTTTTTTTTATTAAATAATCACAATTTCGCACAAATTAACACATCTGATTTCAAATGCCAAACAAACGAGAGTGACAATTATTGAAAAAAGAACACAGTCCATTTACTGTTTTATTTCGCTGCCCAAAAATACCGTTACCAAAGTCTGCAGTCGTTCGTTTTTTATTTTTGCAAATATTGCTGGTTGATGTTGCAAAAATAAAGCAATCGACAGTTACGACGATGGTGCGATAAAAAAAAATATTATTTACCGTTTTTTCACTCGAAATAAGAACAAAATCTTATTAAAATTATTCTTTATATCGTGCTAGTTGAGACATATTAAAGCATACATATTTATTTAATAAATACACTAAAAGAAAAATTGATACTTGAATACATAAAACTTGTTTTTTCCTATAGGAAGGCAATTTTTAATTTTAAAACATTTCCGCGCCGTCATCCCATCATCCGATTGTCCCCAAATTTTTTTTTTAACATTTTTACATAAAAAGGAAAAGAAATTAGCCCACTCTGGTAACTTAAAACACTATTTCAAAAATCTCCATATAACGTAGAACACCTCTAATATACATATATACTATAAATGATCAGGATGACGAGAAAAGTTTCAAGTTCGTAGATGCGCGTAATCGGACTATTGCCATGTGCGCAAAACGCCATTAACCAAAAACTTATAAAGTGACATAACTAAGCTCTAAATTAGGATATAAAACTGTAATTTGACACAAAGGGTCGCGGTAGTGAAGTGCCTGTGGCAAAAAAAATTTGAAAAGTGGACGGGACCTCGCCTTCTAATGAATTTAAGATTAATGTACATATGTGTCTCCTAAACCACTATAGCTACAACAACCAAATTCGGCACAATGCTGTGATGCTGTGAAATTACGCCAGAAACATTAAGATTTACCTACGAGATGAAATGAGAGCGCTTTATGGGAGCCGGTATGAAAATTAGACGATGGCATTGCCCCCTTTTTGGTGAAAACCCATATCTTAGGACTCGACCGACCAGTTTCAATAAAATTTAGTACGTACGTCCTAAGTCACGTTGCGAAAATTAATGAAATCGGACTATAACCACGCCTACTTTCCATAAAGCACAATATTAAATTCCATTTGAATGTTTCACTTTCCACTACACAAATCAACAAGCAGTTAATATAACGAGATAAAAAATTGCACGGCTGGTACCGAATATGTGGACTCCAGTATCTATAGTTGACATTTATCGAAAATATTGGTCAATGTGTGAAATATATATGTACATATGTAGTTGAAATTCAGGGATAATCCTTCTCTGACAATGGTATGTCAAAAATGGGATGAATCGGGCCAATACATCCCTTAGCCCCTATATACCTAATATAAAGATTTTCGATCTTCCGGGTGACTTTATAGTATAAAGCCTTTATAAAGTTTATACCGTATTTTGCTCATAACACTGTATCTTTGTGATTAAAATAGATACATTTCAGCGAAAACTTGACCTAGCTCTTATATATGTAACTAATATCACGATTTTCGAACATCCGGCTGCCTCTATGATTGGCTTTTTAGTATAAGGCATGATAATAGTTGTGGTATTGGCAAAAATAGATAAAATAGGGTCAATACTATTCCCACTTCCATACAAAATTTAAGGATGCCAGTGTATGAGTTATATATAGTATATATATATAGTGCATAAAAGTTCTTAGATTTCGATCCTCTTGTTGAAGTTTTACACTTTAAAGTATTTCTCTGGCTTTAATTCTAGCAAGTTGCAAGAGTATAAAATGTTCGATTGCACCCGAACTATTTTCTCTCTATTTTCTCTTTTCTATGAATATTTTTTCTAAATAGACGCAGTAATGTTCATCTACATCTGCTTGGTATTAGTTGAAATTTCTTGATACTCTAGTCAACCCCACTGACACAAAATGCAAAACAGTAAAATCACAAAATAGTTGAAGTTTGAGAACACTTCAACGGATTTTTTTTTACTGGTTCAGTTGATATCTGTAGTGCGGAATTTCAAAATTTTAACCAAAATGCAACAGTTTTGAAAAAAAAAATTATTTTAAAACATAGAGTAGTAAGGTAGAAAAAGTTAGACACAACTGTTTGTTTTTCAGAATTTGTGTCACTTCATTTTCATTGATGTGTTGCCAAGTGTCAGTTGTTCTTGACACATTGTAGAACGCAGGTAGGGTTTGACAGGATTCAAATATGAAACTGTGTTCTCCGTATTGCCCTAAATAAATTTAGAACGATATCTGTTAATTCGTTTAAACAAATATAGTTCGAAACGTGGAATAGTTTTATGAGCAATTTTCTTATACATTTTTCTTATCTTTTCAATAACTTCGTTGCATAAATTTGTTGCATCTACGTCCAATAAGAGTGATATGATTTCTCTTCAACAAAACAAAACTCATTTTGTTAAGGAAATTAAAATATTTTTTATTTAAGGAGAAGTAAAATCGATACAATTAAGCTCTGAATATAATATCATTTAAGCGGCCTCCACGACTTATTTTGCAGGAACGAATGCGTTGAACCCACTAAGTTAAGTCATATGTCATGAATGGCAGTTCAATCTTAACTTCCAAAGCTTGAGGAGGCTCAGGTTTATTGCCAAAGACCAATGATTTCAAAAAACTCCACAAGAACTAGTCTAATGGTGTTAAATCACAACTCCTTGGAGGCCATTCAATGTCACAATTTATTGATAAAATCGACCAAAATCCACTGTCAATTTGAATATAATGGTTGTTCATGAACAACTTGTGGATTTTCTTCACAACTAGAATCGACAGTTTTGTTTATTTACCGCACCACTCAGATGAAAGTGAGCCTCATCGGAGAAGATGATTTTGTCCTGGAATTTCAGCATTCGATTGGAGGCAATGCAGTATCAATAAATGCAAAAAAGAAATTTAATTTTTTTTGCATTCCGAATTGGCTTATTATTCTCCTCATAATTGAACTGCCATTTCTGATCGAAAGTACATACAAACATATGTGATATTGAATTTTTTGACTACTAAATTGCGTGGATACTACTAATGCCCAGAGAACTGTAATTTAAGGATATACTATAAATCGTCAATATATATTGGGTAGTCGAAAAAGTGTTTTCGTATTTTGTCAGTAGATGTCATTGCCGTCGTGAATCTCCAAGGCTACCAATCACATTGCATCATACCAATAGTGTCGGAAAGGAGAGATTTTAAGCTGCATTTTATGTCTCTAGCGGAAAAATGGCAAAAAGTGATCGACCAAAATGGTTTTGTTATAAATAATAAAAAGTTGAAGTTTGATTAGAAATACGAAAACACTTTTTCGACTACCATATTGGTTTGGGTCATTATTCCATCAGTGTAAATCAAAATTTCGAAACATTGTTATGCTTTCGGAGAAATTTTTTTAAAAATAATGGTTGTATCCTTAAAGATACACTGGGCATTCCCTTCATTTTTTACTTCAATACCCAAATGAGCTAAACTTTGTATTCAAACGATTAAAATGCGGCTTATATTGCAAGGAAAGTAATTTATTAAAAAAGTATTCATATTTCATAAATGTTCGTATAAAATAATATAAAATTTGGTGCATAACTTACTAAACAAAAGTGTTTTGAAAATTTTTTTTTTTATATAGTCGTTTTACATTAATACACTTATGTATTGGCAAAGAAAACTTATTATATCTTAAAAATGGTGATAATTATAAAAGCAATTTTTTCAGATGTCATACATAAATTTACTTTATATTTAGAACAAAACATTTTTGTTTGTCCCGAATAATTTGGATACTTACATCTGCCTTTTTTCCCCATTGTAGTCCAGTGATCCGTCATGTCCAATCGGCTGTCTTTTGATAAAGCTACAGAAGAATTCGGTTTCCTCTTTTTTTTCTCTAAAAACGGCTGGAGGTTAGGACGCCCACGTTTAGGGGCTTCAAAAGATTTGAAACTAAATAGGGAACCCGCGACTTTTAACTTAAAATCAATAAGACTCATTTCTTTATATCCGAGGCGATTCTTATTAATTCGTTTGTACAGAATCCATGCATTAGCACATTTTAAGTCTAGTAAGTGATAAAACATTCTGTTGGTCCATTTACGACTTTTCATCGTGATTTTATGACGACCCATACAGCTGTCAATTAAATCTATGCCACCCATATGACGATTGTACTCTTTAATTATTTCTGGGCAGGAAATCACTTTGAATGTCTTGTCCTTTTTGTCGTAACGTTTTATGGAGGAAAATGTTGCAGGTAAATCTTCGTTTTGACCAATCATCAAGATTAGTTTCATACCGATGTAAGTTGAAACAAGATTAACAATCTTGTTGTCCTTCAATGACAATGATGTCACATCGACGCCGTAAATTGAAGCAACGTATTCGCGGCTGGTTCCACGCTCATATTTTGACATTACTTTCTCATTTTTAAGTTTGCAGTTTTTAATCCGATTGCGACGAATAGTCCCAATTGAAAGTATACCTTGAGATCGTAAATATACTAACAACGGTACAGTTGTATAGTAGTTATCAAAATAAACGATATGATTTTGATAACGAGGAACCTCACGCAAAAGTCTAACAACAATATTTGCAGATGACTTCAAATCTGGTTCACCCTGGAGTAATATGTTAGGTCCTCCGGAAAAAATTTCAAACTTATAAGCGAACCCGGTGGAGTCACATAAGACATATAATTTAAACCCCCATTTCTTAGGCTTGTTAGGCAAATATTGCTTCATGTAATTTTTCATTTTTGAAGAACACATTTGTTCGTCAACGCACAATCGGTCTAACTTAGGTATGCTACCAAATGTTCTGTTTAGGGTATCAATCAATGGTCTAATGAGATATAGTCTATCGCGGTTTGGATCGTCTCGAGATGGAGCATTTTCTTTTTCATTAAAGTGGATGAATTGCCGTATTTTTTCAAATCGGTTCCTAGTCATCGTTGTTTGTATTATTGGAACACAATGGTTGCCATTTTCAGACCAATAATCTCTTGTACTCGGGAGATTGAAGTAAGACATATAAAATAAGATACCAATAAATTTACGTAAATCGAATAAATCAAAATTAAAAGCTTCATTAAGTTCGGAGTAAATTTTAGTTTGCTCAACTATTTTGAGCTCCAAAGATTCTGGAAATAGGAATGACCAAACCTGAAAAGGAGTTTGCAAAGCCTTTAAATTATCGGGTATGCTACTATCGCCTCTAAAGCTAATTTCAGCATTGGTATATTGAATATTTCCTGTTTTCCATATTACCCTGTCAAATTCAGAGGACTTCGGATCCACAGACAAGTTTTTGAATAATGAAGGAAATTTGAAAAAGGAAGGAGATTCACAAAGGAATCATGTAACGACGTTCCTAAATCTATTTCATCCTCAAAAGGGTCATCAACAACGGCAACATTGTGAATTGATGCGTCTGCATTTTGTGTTTTTATTAAATCATCAGAGTCACTCTCGAAATCATCAATACTCGCATAACCAATCTCTTCACACAACATAGCACACACGTCAGCATTGGACATTTTGATTCCATCAACTATTATATAATCGGCCATTATAAAATTGATTAGAAAAATGTATATCTTACGTGCACGAACTTTAACGTCTTGTCTCATCAGCGTTCTTAACTCAAATGATATTATAAATGCAATTAACGTGCTTTTGCATTTCAAATACATATGAGCGTTTATCAAATAAAAAGTGTGCGGCAATGCCCAGTGTATCTTTAAAGATACAACCATTATATTCACTCGTATTCAGCAGGGAAGCGAAAAATAAAATCAAGTAAAAATATATCGTTAAAAAATTCTCTTCGGAACCAGTATAAAAATTTTCGGGTCTAGAATGCAAATAGTTCTGGAGATTTTACATTACAAAAGCGATAATGTATTTAATTTAACAAAAATAGTTTTTTTTTACTTTGCTTATCAAATTTGCCTTCAGTTGCAACAAATTTAGTAGAAGTATTACCCTTTATGAAGTGTGTATATTTTCTTCATGCAGTGACATGTGTATTAATTTTTTTAGATCATTAATATTGAAAATTGGTGATATTTAATGGTTGTATCTTTAAAGATACAGTGGGCATTTAAGGGTTAACTCTAATAGTGTGATTGTGCTGGCGGTTGAATTGCGTGCGGACAGTTATATATGCATCACTTTGGATCATGTATGCAGAGCTTTGGATCATGGTCCTGGTAAAACCGAAAAGTGGACTCTATACCCAAATCCTTCGCAGTTTGGGTCAAACTATCATTGAGAACTTGAAAATAAAGCATTTAATGGTACGATTACGATTCTTTTGGATTTGATGGTACGGATGGATAGAGGAGGTCATTAGAATCACGAATATATACACATATACCCTTCTCAGACTTATAATTTTCGAGCTATTTGTATTTAAAGTTTCACAATCAAAAGAATCGTAATATTGCCCATTTAATGCATTGCGCTTTCGCTTAATTGGGGCTATACCATGACATGGGTTCCGCCATGTTTAAAAGTTGATTTTAAATGTTTTTTCTACAGCTTCGTGTAAGGGGTTTAAGGTGAAAAAAATACTTTTTTGTGAATTTATTTCTTAAATATCCTTTTTATTTGAACCATTTGCACATTATTGAACATACTTTTGATGAAATAGTGTAATTTTTTCCAGCAGAAATATTTAAGCATAAGCTGATAACAAAGCTTTTCCCAGAACGTTTTGAGAAAAAACACTTTGCAGTTTTCACCATAACTCGGTTGAAAATTATCCGAGAATAAAAAACCAAGAAAAATTATTAGAAGAATTAAATTATAATCAAATCTTCCCAGATTGTTTAAAATTTCAAAAGGATTTGGGAATTAGTTTTGAAGTTATGATGGGTGTGGACTTTAAGACGAAAGTTACGAAGAAAAAGTTTTAAAGTTTTGATCACTAAAAAATCTGATGTTAACCGTTCAAAGGACAGGTAGAGCAAAGAAGGAAGAACTAAGTTCGGGTGTAACCGAATATTCTACACTCTTGCAAATTGCAAATAACGGGTTTTTCAATAAAAGATGTTAGAACCACATATTTTCTAAGTTCATATCATCCAATTAGGGCCAAAAATATTCGGTTATCATTGTGCAGTAGAGATTCCCATTCACAGTAACGTGCCGGTCTTGATCATCACAGAAAAAGTACGGCCCAATGACGCCGTCGGCACATAATACGCACTAATTTTTTCAAGATGCAATGGTGACTCATGGAGTCATTGGTCCATAAATAACCAATACTTTCACAGGAATAAAGAATTTCATTTAAACACGAAATCGTTTTTGTTTTATTGAAAAAAAAAACTTTTCTAGAGCTTTTATTGCGACTCGCTCTCAAAGTTGAGGCCAATGATTCCTAATTTTAATAGTAAATTTTAATAAATTCGACTCGTTGTTGGATCGTATATCTTTACATCATGAAATGGGAAGCCGTACTGAAGAGAAATGGTAAAAAAGCGGGAAGAATAGCGGCGTCGTTTGCTGTCCCTATCAGTTCATTTTTGTAGGGTCCCTATTGAAAAACCCGTTTTCAAAGCCGGCGAAATACTTATAAGTGTAGGAAAACTTTCTATTAAAAAATCTTGCGAATGAATTCAAATTTTGTGGCTTATTAACTTATATTTATATACTTTCTTAGTTTTATTAATATATTTTAATCGCATCAACGACAATTATATTCAAAAATTATACCTAAACGATAACTATATGATATAAACTCAACCGAAGAGGCTAAATTCAATATATTGAGTTGATGTCAATCAGGATATGAAGCCTAGACCAATTTCCTTTACATTCAGCTGTAAACCACATATTTTGCAAAGAAACTTATATATGTATTTAGTTTCATGAAAATATCACACATTCTAACCAACCTTTACGGTTTAAAGTCAGATGAAAGGTCGGAAATTATGATTTTCTACTTGTAGTTTTATTAGGGAAAATAAACTTGGTAATATATGATAAAAATAATGACTATTCACATTTTTAGAATCAAGAAAATTTAAATTGGAACATTTAATCTTTCCGACAAACAAAATTTCAATACTGACGGAACGGTACAGTTTATTATGCTTATATCTTTGTTTTTTGTCTCGGGTCGTGAGTAAGAAATCATTTGACTTCAGCAACATTGCAGGACTTATTGATTTCTGCGTAAATAAAAAGATTTCCTGCCCTCGACACAGGCAAACAACCCACGTACGGTTGTCAGTGGAAGAAGCAAGGGATGCCGCCGTCTACTTTTAGAGTTTATCCTTGTTATTTATTTAGAATAGAGAAAGTCACTTTTAAAGAAAATTGTTGGCGTCTGAATTGGAAGGGTAAGTTTGTGGGTATTATAGGGATTCTAGGTATCAATATTGTCTCTCCTCGTCTGAACGATGTGTGTCTCAGCTCTGTGGTACGTAATCTAGTGCTGTTGCACAGTCTGGGTGCTCAAAGTGTGTTAAACGTACGATATATATTCGACCTAGGGCATTTGAGGTCTTCACACCATACCAACCGTCAACGGGTGGAACGAGTAATAACTTGCCTCTTCCACATAGAACAAAGATCGAGCGATCTCGTCTTGCTGGCACAGGCGGAGGAATGCGGTGAGGGTGGTAATAGGCAGTGTTAAAAGATAGATTCGCAAGGTAGCCTCTGTAAAGTATACGCGCTCGCCGATTGGAAAGTGCACAGCAAGATAGTTAAAACTATATAAATTTCTTCGATGCCTTGCATGTAGCAGTAAACCAAGTTTTCTCCATGTCCTTTGTTACTACTTACATATCGGCCCGCCCGAAGCATCTGGACCTCATCATTTGTGTCGATCGTTGCCTTATTCTCCTTAGGGTGAAAATGGCCTGCTCTTATACATTTAAGTTTATACCTATTATATATATATAATATCCGAAAACGTTGTCTAACTTCACATGTCTGCAGGTTCGAGTTAACGTAGTTTTTGATGTTCACCCACCGACACTCTGCGCTGCCCCGACTTCACGACAGGCGACTGAACGCCCGTAGGTTTATGTCAAAATTTACGCATACCTATTGTACAGTCTTCAGTATGGGTCGAAGAGTGTACGAACGAATTGTACTTCATTTTAAGTATCGTATTTGAATTTTAAAAATTATGTACAAAATTCCCCATACATTATCCGAGAATTCATTTTCATCGATTTTCCCATCGGAATAAAACGCTTATGTGTTAATCCAGGATATCAGCTAACTCCATACGAAAAGTTATTTAAATCGCTTTAGCCGTTGAGTAGTAAAGATGTAAAAAACATACCCACCCACAAACTTCCGCCTTTATAATAGTAGTGTGGTGCTACTATTACATATATTTCCGGCATTAACTTATAGTATACGAGTATTTAGAGTTATCAATTACTTTTGCTGAGATCTTTTACATATTGACCAATACAGAATAAAGTCAACCGGAAGTGTGAAATTTTTTTTATTAAGTATCTATCTATTTTTTACACTACTGCAGATTTTCAATAAAAACAGTTGCTCTCTGAATTCCATTAAAACACTTTCAACAATACCATATAAGGCGTAATGTCAACCGAATGTTTGAAAATTCTGATATTGATTATATGGCGGCTAGAGCAAGTTTTCATACGATTTTATTCATTTAAGACACATAGTTATACTGTTATTAGAAAATACGTTTGTTCACTTTTACTAAGATAACAAAAATTGAAATTTACCCAGTGGTTTCTGAGATATAGAATTTTAGCCATTCTCCACAATTTTGGTTTTTTCAACATAACAGGGTGTAAAAACTGCAATGAGGGCTCTTCCCCAGCAGGTTAGTTGATTGATTTGGTTTCAGAGGTTTGGAATTATTTATTACAACTCGTCAAGTCATCCTATTCATTATATACGTACATATATACTTATGTATGTACTATATAACTATATCATACTGTGCAGCAACATGTTACAAGAGAATACAAATTTGCCCTTGAGCGAGATGACCTTTCGCCCCGTGCTTGCTTACAAAATGCGAGCTGTTTAACAAATGACAATGTTTATATTTTAGATTTTTTATTACTACGAAAGTGAAAATATAACATTACACTTATGTATTAGCTAAAACATGATTATTCTTCATAAAATGGAACACATAAGTGTGTATGTAAGTACTTTTTCATAATTTGAATTTAATCTTTTGATCTGATCCCATGGGTTATATCCAATCCTCTGTACTCAAGAAAATACTTGTTGGGAAGAAAATCGGACACAAATACTTGTACGAGGTCTTGACTTTGAAACGAATATTTTAAACCAAAGAGTGAATCGTACTACAAATGTGTATCGAAAACTTGGTTGACTGTCCATCACTTTTGATGGAAACTATGTATGTTTAAATAATTATGGTCAAAATTTGCAAACAATGCGTTTATTAAAAATGGCACTGGCGGACACATTAATTCGAATGCACCTGAACATATGTAGCTCATTATTGTTTCCTTGCATATATACAAGCATATGCACGTATGTACAAAATTTAATTGCTTTGGTTGCACCAAGATATTCCTCACCAGAACTGATTTCGATTGGTCAGATTGTATGGCTATAAGCTAAAGTGATCCGATCTGAACAATTTCTTCGGGGATTGCACTAATGCCTTTGACAATTACCTGTGCCAAATTTCGCAACGATATCTCGTTAAATGACAAAGCTTTCTATGCAGGCACCTGATTCCGATCGTTCAGTTTGTATGACGGCTATGTACTATAGTGGTCAGATAACGGCGTTTCCGATAAATGAGAAGCTGTTGGGTGAGAAAAGGATACAATTTCAGATTGTTATGTCAAAAACTGAGAGACTACGGACCGATGCACAGTGGTCGCTCTTGTATGGAATCAGCGGCCAAAAATACTTCCACTGTCTATATAAAAGTGAAACTTTCGCCAAAGCTGTTTAAAATCTCACTCTCCCGTTTCCCACTCCACCACCCTCGATGGTTACAAATTTTAATTAATTATAATATTAAATTAAAAAAGTTGATAAACGAAAAAAGGAATTTTTTGAATATTATTCAACTAAATAAAAAACTGATTTTAATAAAATTGATTTACTTTTGCATGATAGTTTCTTTGACTAGTGATAAAAGGATCTAAACTTAAAAGCATAATACCAGGAATATTTTGAGGAGGATGGAGTCATGTGTAGCAGTTCGCGCAAGTGAGGAAAGTTCTCTGATCGTCATTCACTTGGGAGTGGCCAGAAACGATTCTTTTACACATGGCTCAAGCAGCTCACTCCGGTCTTTGACCAAGCATCCTCTGGGTAGCCTAAGAACATCCGTTCGAATGCGAGCTAATGTGAGAAGGCGAAACATCCTCTACATAGGGTTGTGCGCTGGGTTTGGGACCCGCCACGTAAAAAAACACCCCCAATGAAAGGAAGCAACAAACCTCGGATGAGTGACCCCTCTTTTGATGACGACCATGGCAAACGAAATAAGGACTACGATTTGAGGGCATGCACCTGGAATGTCCGGATCCTTAATTGGGAAGGTGCCGCTGCCCAGCTGGTTAATGTCGTCGCGAAAATAAAGGCTGACATCACCGCCGTCCAAGAAATTCGATGGACGGGACAAGGACAGAGACGAATAGGTCCTTGTGACACTTACTACACTGACCATATAAAGGAGCGCAAGTTTGGTGTTGGATTCGTGGTGGGAGAGAGACTCCGTCGCCGAGTACTATCATTCACTCCGGTGAATGAACGTCTAGCCACAATCCGCATCAAAGCGAGGTTCTTCAACATATCGCTGATTTGCGCCCACGCCCCGACGGAAGAGAAGGACGATGTGACCAAAGATGCCGTCTATGAGCGCTTGGAGCGCACTTATGAGAGCTGCCCCCGCCACGATGTCAAAATCGTGCTTGGCGACTTTAACGCCTGAGTGGGCAAAGAAGGTATCTTTGGCACTACGGTCGGTAAATTCAGCCTCCACGACGAAACTTCCCCAAATGGGTTGAGGCTGATTGACTTCGCCGGGGCCCGAAATATGGTTATCTGTAGTACTAGATTCCAGCATAAAAAGATTCATCAAGCTACCTGGCTGTCTCCGGATCGAAAAACTACCAACCAGATCGATCATGTTGTGATAGACAGAAGACACGTCTCCAGTGTTTAGATGTGCGTGCGCTCCGAAGTCCTAACATCGATTCAGACCACTATCTTGTTGCAGCCAAGATTCGCACCCGCCTCTGTGCAGCAAAAAACTCACGCCAACAAACACAAGGAAGGTTCGACGTCGAGAAGCTGCAATCACAACAGACAGCCGAACGATTTTCTATTCGGCTTGCACTCCTGCTCTCTGAGAGCACTAGTCAACAACTCGTTATAAAGGAACTGTGGGACGGCATTTCAAATTCCTTACGTACAGCTGCAACCGTAGCCTTTGTTTTTCGGAAAGTGCAAAAGAACAGCTGGTACGACGAGGAGTGCCGTGTCGCAGCGGAGAGAAAACAGGCTGCCTACCTCGCAACGTTACGATCGACCACAACGCGTTCGGGATGGGAAGAAGAAAGAGGCCGAAATGCGTGAGTACGAAGAGCTTGTTAAGCTGGCCGACAGGGGTAATGCTCGAAAATTCTACGAAAAAATGCAGCGGCTTACAGAAGGTTTCAAGACCGGAACATACTCTTGTAGAACCCCCAATGGTGATCTAGTCACTGATGCCCAGAGCATACTTAAATTATGGAGGGAACGCTTCTCCAGCCTGCCTATGATATTGATATCATCGGCATCAACACCCGCGCCGTTAGTTCTGCTTTCTCCAGGCTGGAAAAGGAAGCACAGAAAATGGGTCTGGCAGTAAACAAGGGCAAAACGAAATATCCCTTGTCATCAAACAAACAGTCGTCGCACTCGCGACTTGGCTCTCACGTCACTGTTGACAGTCATAACTTTGAAGTTGTAGATAATTTCGTCTATTTAGGAACCAGCATTAACACCACCAACAATGTCAGCCTGGAAATCCAATGCAGGATTGTTCTTGCCAACAGGTGCTACTTCGGACTGAGTAGGCAATTGAAAAGTAAAGTCCTCTCTCGACGAACAAAAGCTATGTAAACTCTATAAGTCGCTCATAATTCCCGTCCTGCTGTATGGTGCAGTGGCTTGGGCGATGACAACAACCGATGAGTCGACGTTACGAGTTTTCGAGAGAAAAATTCTGCGAAAGATTTATGGTCCTTTGCGCATTGGCCACGGCGAATATCGCATTTGATTGAACGATGAGCTGTACGAGATATACGACGACATCGACATAGTTCATCGAATTAAAAGACAGCGGCTACGCTGGCTAGGTCATGTTGTCCGGATGGACGAAAACACTCCTGCTCTGAAAGTATTCGACGCAGTACCCGTGGGGGGAAGCAGAGGAAGTGGAAGACCTCCACTCCGTTGGAAGGACCAAGTGGAGAAGGACCTGACTTCGCTTGGAATATCCAATTGGCGCCACGTAGCGAAAAGAAGAAACGACTGGCGCGCTGTTGTTAACTCGGCTATAATCGCGTAAGCGGTGTCTACGCCAATTAAGAAGAAGAAGAAAATTCAAAAATATACTATTATATATAGGCGTGAAAGTTTACACCGATATGATGTGCCCAAATAAAAGTATGTGTAAAACAAACATTTGATAAAAGTGAGAAAATGATAAAATTAAAACCAAAGCTCAAATATGTTTATATACAGATGTATCATGAAACAAGTAAAGAAGGGCTAAGTTCGGGTGTCACCGAACATTTTATACTCCCGCATGATAAAGTGATAATCGAGATTTCATTATACGTCATGTACATATTTTTGAAATACCGTATTTTTGTAAAGTTTTATTCCGCTATCAGAGAAGGCATCAGATGGAATTCAAAATAGCGTTATATTGGAAGAAGGCGTGGTTGTGAACCGATTTCACCCATATTTCGTACATGTGATCAGGGTGCTAAGTTCGGGTGTCACCGAACATTTTATACTCCCGCATGATAAAGTGATAATCGAGATTTCATTATACGTCATGTACATATTTTTGAAATACCGTATTTTTGTAAAGTTTTATTCCGCTATCAGAGAAGGCATCAGATGGAATTCAAAATAGCGTTATATTGGAAGAAGGCGTGGTTGTGAACCGATTTCACCCATATTTCGTACATGTCATCAGGGTGTTAAGAAAATAATATGTACCGAATTTCATTGAAATCGGTGGAGTATTTCCTGAGATATGGTTTTTGGTCCATAAGTGGGCGAGGCCACGCCCATTTTCAATTTTTAAAAAAAGCCTGGGTGCAGCTTCTTTCTGCAATTTCTTCCGTAAAATTTATTGTTTCTGAAGTTTTTTGTTAGTCCGTTAACGCACTTTTAGTGATTTTCAACATAACCTTTGTATTATCCGATTTCTTCCATTTTTGAACTGTATATGGAAATGCCTGAAGAAAACGACTCTGTAGAGTTTGGTTGACATAGCTATAGTAGTTTCCGAGATACGTGCAAAAAACTTAGTAGGGGGCGGGGCCACGCCCACTTTTCCAAAACAATTGCGTCCAAATATGCCCCTCCCTAATGCGATCCTTTGTGCCTAATTTCACTTTAATATCTTTATTTATGGCTTAGTTATGACACTTTATATGTTTTCGGTTTCCGCCATTTTGTGGGCGTGGCAGTAGGCCGATTTTACCCATCTTCGAACTTAACCTTCTTATGGAGCCAAGGAATACGTGTACCAAGTTTCATCATGATATCTCAATTTTTACTTAAGTTACAGCTTGCACGGACGGACGGACAGACGGACGGACGGACAGACAGACATCCGGATTTCGACTCTACTCGTCGCCCTGATCACTTTGGTATATATATCCCTATATCTGACTCTTTTAGTTTTAGGACTTACAAACAACCGTTATGTGAACAAAACTATAATACTCTCGTTAGCAACATTGTTGCGAGAGTATAAAAACAATAAAATATGCACGAATATACATACACATTATATTAACTAATATAAACAAACGTGATTTATTTGAGGGCGAGACAGGGATCACAACTTTTTGTTTACCTTAAATCGATGTATAAAGAAAAACATGCCACTCAAAAGGGCGCTTATAAAACATATGTTTTAAAATAATAAAAAAATATATTATAACATAAAAACCAGGTTTATATAAGATATACATTTATTCTCAATATTCATTTCGATTTATGAGGATTAAACACGATTTTATATTACAATTTAATTTATTACTAGGGGATCCGTTCACGCGTTGCTGTGGTATACATTTCATACTATTATTCATATAATAAAATATTCAATACAGTGAAAATTTTATTTACAAATAAAGGCGAAAACGTTTTTGTCGGTATAAGAATACAATTGATTGTACTTGAGTTTTAATTTTGAATATGTTCATACAAATAAATTTCATTGAATTTAATGCTACTTTCTCAATGTCCTTTACCAGCCTTTCTGTCCAGTCAATCGAGTTGTACGCTTAATAGATTGTACTTAATAAACATCGTCCATCGGCGTCCATTTAAGAGAGATTTCACTGTGTTCTTTATTTATGAATTGTTTTAACTATCCTATCTTCTAAGTTGGTTCGAACTGGACACAGTGTGCTAAATTTTACTAAAATCGGTTCAGTAGTTTAGGAGTCCATCGCGGACAAACAACGTGACACGTACTTTTTATATATAAAGATAAGAGATAATTTGTAAGCTATTTTCACTGCACAGTCCGCGTGTTTCTATTGTCTCACTTCTCTCGCTTTTCGTAGCCCATACGAGTGGGATAGAGCAAAAATGTATTTACCATTAGTTTTATTGGTGTATTAAGAAATAGCTTTGATACAAATAGTGGTGAATTTCAAACTTTTTTTTTTTATTTTCGGCCTATGAAATCGACCAGTGTGCGATGGACAGACAGACGGAAACGTCTAAATCGACTCATCTCGACACGCTTATTATTTATATATAAATTTTATAGGGTCTTCGAAGTGCTCGTGGAAAATCTCATATACTTCATAAAAATAATTCTGAAATTATTATGTAAGAATTTTAACAATTTTATTAAACTTTATTTTAAATATTTATGAACAATACAAATTTATTTCTTTATTGCAGTTTTATTTCTCAATTTTTTCGCGAATGACCATGTCAGAACAAATCATAGAAAAACACTTGAAAGATTGAAGTGGTTCAATCCTCGGTGAATAATGTGCAAACGTCAATGTCGCCTTTGTTACGATTCAATGTGCCGTGCGAACTGTATAAAAAAAGCAACAAGTTGATGGGCCCTTGGTCTCTAATCGGAGCGCTCATAGTGCTCTCAGCAACAGCTGGGGATTCCACTAGCAAAATTATAGCGCCGCAACAAAGTAGAAGTATTAGCAGCGTCAGCCATGCCAACGACAACGCAGATTACACCACAGCGACCATAAGTGTTGTAGGCGTAGCTGGTAGTCGTGTAAGCGGAAATGGAGTTGGAGGTGGTACTGTTGTCATTGGCAATGGTGTAATAGTGGCAGGTAGCGCTGGACCTTCGTCTATGTTAAATAGTAAGTAATATTATTTCAGCTTAATTAGTTTTTTTAAGTTTCTATAAGTTTTCAAATAAATTTTCTTAAATGATACTTTGGTCCTAAAATCTACGTTTCAGAAATAGCTAATTTCACATGTACATACATATGTACGTATATAAAATTACATATGCATGTAAGAATATCTGGATGCTCCACTTAATTTTCTTTGGTGCTATGAAGATCAGTATATTTTCGTTTAAATTTTTGATTACATTCCTAATCGCATGATTTGTTTACATATACATATGTTTGTATGTGTTTGTGTATACTATATATACATAGTATGTATGAAAGTGAGAGAAATGGTTGGTGTATTAAAATAATGTTTGCAGCTTTGCAGGTTGTACGCATCACCTAAAACTAAGCGTGATAGATATAGGATTATATACATATATGTATATAAATGATCAGGATGACATGATGATAATTTGAGTAAAAATTGAGATATCTCGATGAAGCTTGGTATGTAGGTTCCTTAGTAAAAAAAAATTCGAGCTCGTAGATGGACGGAATCGGACCACTGCCTCGCTCACAAAGCGCCATTAACCGAAAACACATAAAGTGCCATAACTAAGCACTATATTGAGATATAAGGCTGTAATTTGGTACAGAGGACCGCAGTAGCAAGGGGCACCTGTGGGCAAACATTTTTGAAAAAGTGGGCATGGCCCTGCCATCTAATAAGTTTAATGCACATATCTCCTAAACGACTTAATCTACAACAACCAAATTTACTGAACACAAATCTTATAAGAACTTCTATGCACTGTGTGAAAATGAATAAAATCGGATAGCCCCGCTCACTCCTTATATAACGGTACTAAATGAACCAGAGACATCAAATTTTATCTCCGAGAAAGTATGAGAAGGCTTTATAGGGGCCCGAATGAAAATTGAACGTTCTTTGGTGAAGCCCCATATCTCGGGACCTGACTAACCGATTTCGACAAAATTTGGTACGTAACATTCCTATCCTATTTGTATATCACAGTGTGAAAATAGGTGAAATCGGACAACAACCACGCATACTTCCCATGTAACACAATATTAAATTTCACTAGATTATTTCACTTTCCAGCACACAAAATCAAGAAGTAATTAATATCGGGTGATTTTTTAAGAGCTTGATAACTTTTTTAAAAAAAAAAACGCATAAAATTTGCAAAATCTCATCGGTTCTTTATTTGAAACGTTAGATTGGTTCATGACATTTACTTTTTGAAGATAATTTCATTTTAAATGTTGACCGCGGCTGCGTCTTAGGTGGTCCATTCGGAAAGTCAATTTTGGGCAACTTTTCGAGCATTTCGGCCGGAATAGCCCGAATTTCTTCGGAAATGTTGTCTTCAAAGCTGGAATAGTTGCTGGCTTATTTCTGTAGACTTTAGACTTGACGTAGCCCCACAAAAAAATAGTCTAAAGGCGTTAAATCGCATGATCTTGGTGGCCAACTGCCCATGCATCCCGAAAAATGCACTGTTTGGTGTGGTTTGTACGCTGGTGGAATCATTGGACCGTATTTTTTCAAAGATGCTGTTGGACGCAACGTTACGGTGAATGGCGATCGCTATCGTTCGATGCTAACAAACTTTTTGTTGCCAAAAATGGAAGAACTGAACTTGGTTGACATGTGGTTTCAACAAGATGGCGCTACATGCCACACAGCTCGCGATTCTATGGCCATTTTGAGGAAAACTTGGAGAACAATTCATCTCAAGAAATGGACCCGTAAGTTAGCCACCAAGATCATGCGATTTAACGCCTTTAGACTATTTTTGTGGGGCTACGTCAAGTCTAAAGTCTACAGAAATAAGCCAGCAACTATTCCAGCTTTGGAAGACAACATTTCCGAAGAAATTCGGGCTATTCCAGCCGAAATGCTCGAAAAAGTTGCCCAAATTGGACTTTCGAATGGACCACCTAAGACGCAGCCGCGGTCAACATTTAAATGAAATTATCTTCAAAAAGTAAATGTCATGAACCAATCTAACGTTTCAAATAAAGAACCGATGAGATTTTGCAAATTTTATGCGTTTTTTTTAAAAAAAAGTTATCAAGCTCTTAAAAAATCACCCGATATAACCAGATTTCGACAAAATTTGGTACGTAACATTCGTATCCTATTTGTATATCACAGTGTGAAAATAGGTGAAATCGACAACAACCACGCATACTTCCCATGTAACACAATATTAAATTTCACTAGATTATTTCACTTTCCAGCACACAAAATCAAGAAGCAATTAATATCGGGTGATTTTTAAGAGCTTGATAACTTTTTTTAAAAAAAAAACGCATAAAATTTGCAAAATCTCATCGGTTCTTTATTTGAAACGTTAGATTGGTTCATGACATTTACTTTTGAAGATAATTGTTCAAATCCAACCAAAATGGTTCAAGACCTTAGGTACCGAATATGTGGAGCCCAGTTCCTATAGTTGACTTTTGTTGAAATATCGATCAATGTGTGAGATATATAATAGAAATTCAAACATAATCCTTTTCCTGCAGTAGTAATTCTGTGTATCCAAAATAGGTGGAATCGGGTCAATACTTTCCTTAGCTCCCATATACTTAATATAAAGATTTTCGAACTTCCTGGTGACTTTTTGTTGGATATATCGGCCGATATTTGAGTTATTTCAATGAAAATTTCAGAACGTATTTGACTCATAATATCATTGTGCCTGAAATTAATACGATTGGGCGAAAACTTCACCTAGCCAGGATTTTTGAACATCCGGCTGATTTTGTATAATGACTACGTATAATGATTTCGGTTTTTCTAACAAATCCTATGCCGAATATATACGTAGGTCAGTGCATTAGTTATATATGGTGTATGTATACATAAAATTGCTTAGATTCCGATCGTCTGATTGACGTTTTACATCGTAAGGTCCCTGGCTTTGATTCCAGCAAGTTGCAAGAGTATAAAATGTTCGGTTGCACCCGAACTTAGGCTTTTCTTACTTGTTTGTATTCTGCTTTAAACATATTTTTTAACTCATTTTCTTTTTTCCACACGTTCAGCAAAAATGAGTTGTGCCGGTTAGTGCAGTTTGCATAGTTTGGTAGTGTTTATTTTTACAGTCACTGTATTTCCATTAGCACACATTATTTACGCATTATAAGGCCAAAGCTGGCGTGAAATGGGATGTTCGCAAAATGGATTCCTATCCAGTAAGCGTCGTAAAATATGTATATGAGAATAAGAACTTCGAATTAATAAAATAACTGAAAACAATTATTTATATAAAAAATCAACAGCGAAAGTTAACAAAGTTCTCATATTCATTTAACATGTATAGGCCATTTTGGACTAGTAATGTACATTTGTCATACAAATATTTGGATTTGTAAAAGATGCAATTTCGTTAACAATTGAATTACTAAGGCTGAGTTAAACAAAGTTGTTGAGAAAATTTTGACAACACATCAAATTTTAAGATAAGGATTCCTCGGTATGTGAACTAGTCCAAAAATTGAAAAGCTGTAGAATTTGTAAGATTTAAAATATTTAATTCTACACATAACAGTTTTAGAAATCCACTTTGATTCTTACAAAATTGTGAAATGATAAATTGCTCGACTGCTCCCTTAATGGCAACGTAAATATTCGAAATAAAGCATTAAGCAGCGGAACAGTGTATCCTATCTTATTAGTGAGACCGTACAGAAAGTGACTTTCACGCCACTATTATATGCATGGCTGAATTAGGAGAATGACGTATGCACCTCAATTTCATTGTACAAATGTAGGGTCTAACTGTGCCTTATTTTTCCTTCATCGTGCAATCCACGCATATACTTATGTACGTACATACAAGCAGTTGTAGTTTTTTTCTAGAATAGTATTTTTTCTGTAGCTTAGTAAATGTTAAAGTGCAATACATTCAATTTCTGAATCAGTCTATTCGCTGCTCGACTATTCGCTCCAACCATAAGGTCGTATGGTTTTTGGCAATTTAACTGATTACGCTGCTCGACTATTCGCTCCAACCATAAGGTCGTATGGTTTTTGGCGATTTAACTGATTACCCGTGAAAATAGTAAAGCTTCAGTGATGAGTAGATGCGGAGAGTGGATATTCATATAGTACGTATACACATGCATTCATGTAGCCCAAAAGGCAAGAATTCAAACTGGAACTTGATACTTATTGTTGTTTTAATGGTTTCACTGCATTGCATGGCCTGCTCCTGATAATGTACAAATGACTGCAGCAACAAACAATATTGGTCCACATAACCCTAGGTACTTTTAACAAAGGTTACCTTTGTTTGTGTGTGATCAATATTCATATGTATGTATAATTCGCATGAATATGGTTGTTAATCGTAAACAGCAAAACAATAACAACTATGACATAGTTTGCGCAAGTACATTATTAATTCTATTTGAACATAGCAATAAATCCAATAATTTATGTATTTAAGCACATATGTATGTACATTAAGGTGGGCCAAAAATGGTTTTAATTTTTTTTTTCTCTTAGTTACCATGAAAATCTCATCCGACATGACTAAAAACAAGTTCTGGTAAGACCTGAGCTCTTAATTTTAATATTAAGAGGTGCCCAATCGACATTTTTGATTTCCCATATAAATAACACAGGAAATTTTGTTTTTTTGTTTGGATTTTTAATGTACACAAACAAATAATTGGAAAGCGAGAATCAACACTTATTCATATAGGAAATTTACCGATCTACTAAAAAGGTCTGGAACATTTTTTGGCTGAGTCAACTCATTCAAAGTTATTCGTAGTTAAAGTCCAACAGAAAATTATAAAAAATGATTTCCACAATTTTTATCTTATATTACAAATTGATGGCTGATAAACATAATAAACCATATTTTTCGTAAAACTTATCGAGTGTTTAGCGATGTAACCATAGAATTTTCACAAAATATCGATAATCATTTCATAAAATTAATTTTTTAAGTACTTAATTTAAACAAAAACTTTGAACTCTACTCTGTGTGAGTGACGACTTAGAAACATTAGTCGTTGCCTGAAAAAATAATGTGTCCTATTTGCTCCTGACTCTCGGGAAATGTAAATTAATAAGAGCCATTTTTCAGTAATTTTTCTATTGCAACACAACTTTTTTTTCATATCTCTTACATGTTAAGTATTTCAAAATTAAACTAAAATCTTTTTGTTACAATCGGAAAATTTTTGTCGGTGATTTTTAGCAACTTGCAATAAATATTGCAATTGTTCTTCATTTTTAGTAAGACATTTGTTGTACTCCTCTATTACAGCCGAAAACGTAGACTCGTGGCCCGTGTCAGGTGATACGACCTATCTTATGGGCGCGCAATGTAAGTAAACAGCGAAAAACGCTACTCCCTCTCTCTTTGCCGTTGGATGCCGTAGATTTCCACGGCATTTGGATTTTTGACATAGCAACGTGTCAGCTGATTGCTCTCTCACAACGCAGGGTTGTCAATCTCGATATGCTGTAGTAATTATAAAAGTTGTCTTCAATATGTTGGCAACATTGTTCAAATGAAAACAAAAAAAAGATGGGAGATTTCTCTAGGCAAAGGAAGGAAGGGAGTAGCGTTTTTAGCTGTTCCTGCTATAAACAAAGTTGGAGAGATTGACGTAAGACTGACATATGTATGTACATATATGTACATATATACAGTGAAACTTCGATAAGTCGTAACCTCGATAAGCGAAAAACCTTGATATTTCATAGTATTTCTTCGGTCCCTAGAAAAATTCATGAAAAATGCATGTATTTCGGTCCCTTTGATAACTCGTATTTTTCTTGAGACAAAAATTGAAAAATGTGTATCAAAAGCCTCTACAACTCGTATTTTTTTGTTCACAAAAAACGTACGTAACGAAAACATAGTATGTACTTTATATTTTAAAATTTAAATATGTACAATCATTTCTTGTTTTTTATGTAAAATTGAAAAAGAAAATAAAAAACTATAATTCGTATATTCTGTATGTTGCCTCTATAAGTTGTATAACTTGATAACTTGAAAAACTCCATAACTCGTATTTAAATTGTGGTCCCTTGCAAATACGAGTTATCGAAGTTTCACTGTATATATACAGTGTAATTACTCATAACCAGACATCCACCATCGGAGGGTTTTTGTCTGTCTTGGGGAGCTGGCCACAAATAGGGGAATAACAAAAACTTGTGTTTAAAATATATACATATATGTATACTATATATACTTAGAGTCACAAGTATGAACAGAAGTGAAAATTTATTAAATATTGCATGTTTTACAAAGTTTTTTTATTTCGGAATGACGATTACACTCATATTCGTATACTTAAGTTGAATATATGTACATATATATGTACATACATAAATTGATTTACCAAACTGAAACATATCTCAACTCTTTCGCACAGAGGTGACTAAAAAGTATAGCTCGGGAGTCACACTACCATTTGTATACAAATTTCTTCATACTATTTATGAACTCAGTCCGTTTATCAGAAATAATTTTAACGAAATATTGGCAAGGTAGTGTCCGTGTCCGGTCATTGGGCCGTCAGGTTGTCCGGTTATTGGAATTGGTTTCGTAGAAAAATATTAATGAAAGTTCATAAAATTTGTCCGGTTATGGGGGCTATTCTTATAGGGTAACTTCACTGTACATGAAAGCGTAAGGCAAGTTTTTGTCTTTTGACTTTTGCTTCTGCCCCAATGACACAGCCAGTGTTGAAGTTCACTTTTAAGCTTTAAACATAGCGCGACGTTGTCATTATACAAAAGGCCTTTGAATCTACCTAACAAGCAGTCAATATGATTTTCCATTTCTTTTGTTTCTAAAGCTCATACTTTTTCTGGAAGCAGCAAACAAAAAAATCTATCCAATACTTCTCTAGAAGTGCGCATCTTCAAATCTTCACCGATTGTATCCAAAAGAGGAATGTACACCGAGTCACTGTAGTATTATGCGCAAGTTCCCAAGCAGAAATTTTCTTCTTCTTGGTTTTTCTTGGTCGACTTTCAGTTCTGCACGCAATTTTTTCCGTACATGAATAAATGGATCGAAAATGTTTCTCAGTTTTTTGTCTTCGTTTTCGGAATGTTACAAGCAGCATATCTATCTTACATATTTGTTGCCTTTGCCAGAACGATCGATTCTTTCTGAAGAAGCATGCAGTGTGAATGAGTTAGAGATAGAATATCCCATATGCAAAAAATCCCAACTATAAATTGACTTTGCACACGGCTGCGATGAGTATCGTTGCTTTTCCGGCTTTTTTCTTTTTTTCCAGTTACTTATTGTTGCTTTTTAAAGATAAGTTGCTACAGTAAAAACACGCCATTAAGTGTCAGAATGCTCAATGCACAATGGTTTCAGCTGCAAATAAAGCTTGGATGATAAACCGCGCAGAATGTATCAATCGAACAGATCACAGATGAAGTTCCAGTTCTCTATCACGCCGCGTCGTATTAAATTTAGCACTTCCAGTTATGGATCTGATTGGAATTATTAACAAATTAATCTACATACGTTGCTACAATTTGTAATTTCAGTGGTGGCATTATTTATTATATTCAAAAATGAAGACGGTCTTTAATCTTTAATAAAAGAGCCAATGTCTGGATAATATAGTATTTCTGTTATTTTATATTATTTCAGAGCATTAAAATTATTAATAAGACATTTAGGAATGTTGCGAATATTTAAATTCGCTTAATTTTAAACATTCGCATCGATATTTGCAGTCACAAAATATTGGCATCAATTTGTGAATAATAAACGTGTAGCCAGTAGGCACACTCCCAGGGCAGAGACTGAAGGCTCAATTATGCATATACATATGTATGTACATTAGGGTGATTCAAAAAATTTTTTTTTTTTTTTTCAATTGGTACTCGCAAAAATAGGTTCCTAGACACCTCTAAGAAAGCCTCTCCAAATTTGAGTTTTTAATTGTAACGGGAAGGTCCTCCGCCTAACGGTTTTCTATTTTTTCTTATTATCAGATAGAAAAATTTATATCTCGCTTCCAACTACTTGAAAAGATATCTTGTTCATTAGGTTTTGTGGGAAATTGAATGCTCTAAAATATGGTTTCTTATGATTTTTTCGTAAACCCAACCGTTTAAAAGATATTAACAGTTAAAGTTTGATTATTTTTGGGAACATTTTTTATTTCTTATGAATTTTATATCTCAATGAAAAAAAAATATTATGAATAGATTTTTGGAGAGGTTTTCTTAGAGGTGTCTAGGAGCCTATTTTTCAGAGTACCAAACGAAAAAAAAAAAAATTTTATTTGATCCACCCTAATATGCATTGATGTTTGACGATGAATATCTCGAAAACGCTTAGCTTAATCGAAAAATCATAGTAGACCATTTTTATAGAGCAGTAAATTTCCTACAAAACTATGTGTTTCATCATTCATAATAATTTTTTTCATTGAGTTATAAAATTAATAAAAAAAAAGAATTTTTCCAAAAATAGTCAAATTTCAACCGTTAATATCTTTTAAACGGTTGGGTTTACGAAAAAATCATAAGAGACCATATTTTAGAGCATTCAATTTCCTACAAAACCTAATTAACAAAATATTTTTTCAAGTATTTGGAAGCGAGATATAAATTTTTCTGTCTGATAATAAGAAAAAATAGAAAACCGTTAGGCGGAGGACCTTCCCGTTACAATTAAAAACTCATATTTGGAGAGGCTTTCTTAGAGGTGTCTAGGAACCTATTTTTGCGAGTACCAATTGAAAAAAAAAAAAAAAATTTTTGAATCACCCTAATGTACATATCGTCACCTGAAATGCAAAATAACGTAACAACATTTTCGGAAATTTACAGTGGCGTGAATGAAAAACGAAATAAAATGGAACATGAGTAAAACAAAATTTTAATATTGGTTAAAACTGGTTTATATCTGACCGCAGAACCTGAAAATGTTGAACATATGTAATATTATGTATGTAATTTGAAGTAGTGAAGCGTAATCAATAAGACACTCAATTTCGAATTTTTTGATGATACGTTATTTTGCATTTCAGGTGACGATATATAGTAACACAGCACTTATAAACAAACACTGCATGTGAAACATAGCACCAGTTATACTTCACATAGAGTATAGAATGCAGCGGTTTTTTAATGTTTTTGAGAGTACGCAAATTTAAACGCTAAATTGAAGTGCAATGTTACCAACTTAGGGTTCTAAATTTTGAAAATGAATCTAATGGGATTTTTAGGGTGTTATATGTTTAGGGTTATTTTCAGGGGTATTTTTTACTTTTCAAAGTTATCAAATTGAACCTATAAGAATATTTGAAGTTCTATTTTTGTTATACAAAAAATTGTTGCACCGACATGTAGCATGTTATTTAGAGAAATTGGCCATCTGATGCACCTAGCTTCAATGTACAAAAACTTACGCCCAGAAACTTATTGGATGTTAAAGTGTGATGTTAAAATTTTATTTGTTGTTAAGCAAAACAATTAATGTTCAAAGTGAAATATTTTGGGCAAAAAATAAGTAAAGAAAGTAAATACATTTGTTTTAAATTTCCAATTTATATATCGGAGTTATTTTATGCTTCTGTTGGTAAAATAATATTAGACTTCTTAAAGTTTTGAATCATTTTACATTTTACAGATTTTAAATTCATTGAACCAATTTTGATATATTTGCGTTTAAAGTTCTTCAATTTTTACATTAAGCTAATATAAGCAGCGCTTCTACAGAAAAGAGCATATATGTAAGAGAATGAATAATTACAAATGTTTCTGTCATTTGCTTTCGTTACACACAAACCCACATACGCGAAGGCGCAAGTACGAAATCTAACAACAACAATGTTGTCTGCTCGGTAGCAAATGACAATAAGCCAGTGGTCGGCATTTCATAGCAAAATTTTGCAAACTAAAGCGCTGAACACATAGAGAGCGACAGACTGCAAACTACATCTGTCAAATATTAAAATACCCACGTTCTTATGGGCAGTGTTATTTTGACAGCTGCACGACTACACGACTGCAGGCCGACAGTTGTCGTTCTCGCTAACTTCAATATCGTCCTATATTTGCCAACGACAGTAGGACGACAATAGAGTTGACAGTAGAATGGAAGATAGAAAGAGGAGGTAGAGGGTGATGCCACTAATATGTAAAATTATTCACAGCTCTAACAAACTTGAAGTTACTTTACAAATAAAAGCATAAAGTAGCTATATTATGGCTCTATTATATCATTTGTAATAACAATTGATAATTTAAAGCAAAAATATTGACCTATTTACTTATTTTTTTGCATAAAAACCTTCACTTTGAACAAAATATTAAAATTTCATTGAAGTGAAAGGAATTAGTATGGCCACAACGAAATTGTGTACATACAAAATGGACAACTGTGTTGTTTTGTGTACATGCCGGCCATTGTGTTGTTGTTGCTTCTCAAAATGTACATGTAGTAAGATGAACAACGACGTTTTCAGTTCACTGTCGTGCTGCTGCAGTCTGTCGCAGTCATTGTGTTCACCACTTAACTTCACACGTACGCTTACGCTCTATCGTTCAGTCGTTGTCGCGCCAGCAACGAATTAACATCACGCAAGACTATAGTGCAAAACTAAATATGCCCTGCGAGAAATATTTTATGATTATAAATGCCTTTGGTGCCATGCAATGCCATTTATGTTCCAAGTCTTTTAAAGATAATAGGGAATATATCCTTAAAAGACGTTTTGTTAATTTTCATTATACTAATAATTATTTATAAAATTTGCTTAATTTTAATTCCAATTTCTCACTGGGCTACTTTTTTTTCGTGCTTACCAACACAGTGACAGATCCTCTCATGCCGACCGCTGCAATAAGCATAGATAACTTGATACGAGACTCTTTGGTTCGAGAGAGAGCTGTCAAAACTCGCGTTTTTTATAACATTTGCCAATGATGCCACTGCTGAAAAATATTAACTTGGGTATTTAATAAATTATACAAAACACTAAATTAAACACTTTGAAAATGCATACATACATATACATACATATATGCAAATGCTAAAATGCAAAATCATTAATTAATTTACATAAACATTTATTTTGCCAAAATATGTTCGCACAGTTTCATTTCACACTAATTTCGTCAAGTAATTATAGCGCTGCTTTTCTGGCATCCCGCCTTTTTCACTAACTGCTGGTTGACGGCACCCTGATTGTGTTTTGTTGCCAGCTCAGAAAACAGATCAGCTGCAAGCGAGAGAGCAAGAAAAGAGATTCTAATCAAGTTATCTATGACAATAAGAAAATGACGAATATTACAAATTACAAATGTTTGCTTTGGCATGTGCACTGGTACATACATACATATGCATGCGCTAAGGCGCTATCTACGATTTGACATGCGCTCTCTTCTATGTTGCACGAATATGTATGTACGAGCTAAGGAACACTGCGCTTTGACATGCGCACTCTACTTTGTTTTACATTCACACATACATACTTACAAACATATGTATGTATATACATATGTATGGGCGAAGACGCAAGTGCAAAATCTAACAGAAATATTGTTGTCGGCGTTATTTTGATTAGAAGTGTTATTGCGTTAGGTAAGCTTTGAGTCAGTTCAGTTTTCTTCCAAAAGTCAAGGCGGCTATTACCAGCGAATACATATATACTACATCGAATTTCAGTTCAGATTCAGATTAATTATTAAAAATAAAATGCCAAACCAAAGGCGAATTAGACGAAAAAGGAGATTAACAGGTCGAAGAGAAGAGGTGAATGTTATAGATAAAACGGAATTTTTAATTGTTAATGTATGTATGTATATGAATTGACCTGTTTTATTAGAGCCGTAGTCATGCAGGATCTATGGCAAGTTATTTCAAAGCTGCCCTAAACTCCGTTTACACTGGAAAGCAAAACATTTCGGAAGTGAAAAGGTACCTGTACTTTTAATTGTTTTATATTCGTAATATATGTATATACATACTTATTGTCTAAATATTTAGTTGAAATTGTTACTAGGTAAGAAATGGCTTTACGACATGTTGTCATGGCGGAAAAGTTAAACTTCAAGAATTACGTGTACCTGAGTTTTTGAAAGCTGTGTTAGAAAATGATTTGAGCTCTTGGCGGGGACACTATTTGGAGAATATTCGGCAGCTAAATAGTTCGTTTGCTTTTGCATCATTCGAAGCGAAAATTGCGGAGCCTACAGGGCGCGGACCATATTGCTTCCGAATACATGGATCAATATATCATAGGGTATGTCCATTGCATGCAGATCATCCTTCAGAATCCTCCTACGCCCAGCTGTTTATTCTTGACACGGATCAAGCAACTGATATAAGGGCACAACATAATTCAAACTGCGATAGGTATTTGCTGAGAGAAATCCACGAAATGCTTTCAAATATTAACCCCTTGGCAAATGAGTATAAGCATATGGTGCAGGTTGAACGCGAAGAGGAACAGAGGGCCAGAGAAGAAAATCGCAATGCTCGCCGAATTAGCATGCTACTTTTGCTTAGATCGATTATTACGTGATATTCACCAAAATGAAATACCTATTGGTGGAATGGTTATTTTATTAGGTGGTGATTTCAGGCAAGTTCTTCCTGCCGTGCCCAATAGCTCACGCGCCGCTATAGTTGGTAATTGTTTGAAACGGTGCTCACTTTGGAAATTTTTTTGGTGTCTCAAACTCACAACGAATATGCTTTCTAAAGAATCCTTATACAACAGTTTTCTTTTGCGTGTTGGAGAAGGTCGAGAGCTCTCTCCAGAGTCGAAAATCAATATACCAGAAGAGATAATTTTGCTAAATGAAAATTTGGTGGATTGGGTATTTCAACCTCAGCCTGGTGTTATTAGTCAAAACCATTTGAAGGATCGGGCAATTTTGTGTCCAAAAAATGATCACTGTACGATAATAAATAGCGAAATAGTAAATATGTTGCCCGGTGAAGAAAGGGTTATTATAGCGTGGATACTGTCGTTTCTGAAGATCCTCAAGAGCATGTCGGATTCCCTACAGAATTTCTAAACTCCCTTAATTTCAGTGGAGTAGCGCCTCATGAGTTAAGACTTAAGGTTGGAACAGTTGTGATGTTAATCCGCAATCTTAATACATATGAAGGGTTGATCAATGGGACTCGCTTGATAGTAAAAGCACTACATTGTAATTGTTTGGAGGTCGAAATTTTAACCGGTGAATCACAAGGGAAACAAATTTTATTGTCCCGTATAAATTTACAGCCCAGCGAATCAACACTTCCTTTTATTTTAAAGCGTCCCCAATTTCCAATAATTGTAGCATTCGCAATAACAATAAACAAATCTCAAGGGCAGACTCTAGCAAGAGTTGGTGTTTTCCTCAAGGAGGATTGTTTTACGCATGGCCAGCTGTATGTCGCATTGAGTCGAGTACGATCTTCTCAAGATATCAAAGTTAAGACTTACGACCAAAATAAAACCACTACGAATGTAGTTTTCCATGAAGTACTTGAATAAATTGAGTTTTTATAAATATTTTTTTTTTACTTTTTTCATTTTAAATAGCGGAGTCCCCCGATTATCGGGGGTTATTACTAGTGATTTTAATTCGGCGACAGCGCCAACTGTAAGCCTCCTGACGCGAAGTCGTGCTCCCTGCAAGACGGGTATCTGTTGGCAAACGTGTAAGCGACTTGTTATTGTTCACTTTTGCAAACGTTAAACTATTTTTTACTTTTGTTCAGAGAGTGGAAAAAAGTAACAAATCGCCACTTGATGTGCAATGATTTTCTCGCTCTAACCAATGGCAAATATGGCATGCTGTCTTGTTTTAAGTTAAGACATACATTTGTTATCAAATCTCTTTACAGTCTGTTGAAAGTACCAAATATTTTTGGTAGCGCATAGCTTACCTATGTATGTGTTATGCATAACAAAAAGTATTTGATACCCAAATTTCTGTTAGTGTTATAATTTTGGTTAGCAGTTTGTTACCTTTAACATATAAACATGTTAGCAGTAACAAGCATATCTGTTACCTCGATTTGTTACCCATTTGTTACTTATAACAAATTAAGTTTTTTGAAATAACATTCAGTATTTTTTATATTATTTTGCTTTATTCAATTGTAAAATTATATTTACTTAGCTAATTGTTAAAATTAATTAAGACCATATATGTATATGTCTACATAACGTGTGAGAAATATAATATATTATTATTAATAGATAACTATTTTGTCATTTTTAACGTAAATATACATATTATTACAAGTTATATTAACAGAGGACAAAAAAGGCAGATATGGATGTAACTTTAAGACAATAACTGTTTGAAATTTCTTTCTATCACATTTGGCCCTTGTTACTATTGTCAACTCTTTGTACGTTTCTGTTATACTTTTCTTAATAATCTTGTTTCTGATAAACGTTCAAAAACTCTGTCAAAATAACGCCGCCGATAAAGACCATATCTTTTTGTTGTAGCGGATTTGCAAATTAGAATATTTTTATTTTATTCACTGTTAATTTTTTTTTGCAATAACTTACTTAATTTAATTTCATAATTTTATTAAGCTTCTTTTTTCTAACTTTATTTTCATACTAATGTCTGTATTAAGTGCTACTAACCTTAAACAGATATCGTGTGCTATCAGGGCGAGCAATATCCAGTCGTTTTTGTAAACTTACTTTAATAATTTTTTCTCGGCTTGTTAATCTGCAAGAAGAAAGTTTTGGTTAAAAACATTCGACTTGATTTCTATAAATACTATAGGTATATTTAAAATAATTATTCCTCATTAAAATATTTATCAAGTAAGATCTTATTTGTTGAAACGCCAAAATTAACAAAACTATTGCGAATTTCCCTGCTTTCGTTTTTAATTCTTCTTCTAGAAAAATTGTGTATCGCTTTTTTCTCTTTTAATATACATACATATTAAGGGGCTTCACCAGTGTGACGCATGAAAAATTAGGCGATTTTCGTGAATTTTTATAAGAGAAAGTACGCGATTGAATATTTCGAACTTCTTTGAATTTTTTTTTACAAAAAATGTGGAAAAATAACGGAGTTATGAGCTGTCTTCGGAGGTGCCAAAAAAAAAATGCCACAACTGCTGGCATGATTCCGGCCGAATGAGTTGCTGAAACAAAAAAATTTGAAAAGTTTATTAAACTTAAAGATATTTCCAATACAATGACCTATGATCTTTGAAAAATATCAATAATTAACAAAATGGCGTAGTTTTGATAAAACAAATCGTTTTTTATGTAAAAAATGGTCGTTTTTTTAATGCCCAATTGACAATTTTCAACCAATCAAAAAGATCGTAGGTCATTGTATAGTAAATGTATTCAAAAATACTCAGTTTTAATTTAAAGTCGATTGGTCAATTTCTCGTTGAGTTGTGACGCCAGCAATTTTGAAAAATGTCGTTTCGAGAAAAACGCGTTTAAAGTTTCACTTATGTATACTATGTTCGGACCGACAACGAAAACATGTTATCGTGGAAAAACTGGTTTTCGCACGAAAACTTATGTTTTCGTCCATGTAAAATCTGTCAAACGAAAACACAGTTTTCGCTGAAAACTACTTGAAAACTTACATTCCACTCATTATAATCGGTGCCTGCTCTAGTTTAATCGATTTTATTGTAAGACATATTTTGCCGGCTCTAAATTTTCATTTGATATTTGTTTACATTCCACATACAAATACAGCTGTCAGCTGATATTGTCATATAAGGGCGATTCTATTGATGTGGCAAAACCTTGCACGGTGCAGAAATTGCAGAATTTTCCTCTTGGTGCAACGGCACAAAACAAACACACGCAGGAAATTATTTCCAATGGCTGTTAAATATGTCAGACCAAAACCCGTGTTTATTTTCGTGCCGTCATATACGAGGTGTGTTCAAAAAGTATCGCGAATTTTACATTTTCGCGGGTTACGTATATTCGAATTTCGAATTTTTTGTGGCGTTATGTTGGTACTCATGTCTCTCACTTATGCCGACAAGCTCGGCCATTTTGAATGTTCATTTAATTGTTGACAGCTGCTTTGCTTCCACGTGTTTTGGATCGTCTTCGATTTTTACCTATTCAAAAAATGGATCAAAGAACCTGTATCAAATTTTGTGTGAAAAACGAAATTAAGTGCGCGGATGCATTCCGAATGTTGACTGGCCGAGAAGATGTGAACGACGAAGAGCGTGCCGGACGCCCGAGCACTTCAACAACAGACGAAAAAATTAATGAAGTGGAGAAAATGCTGACAGTTTTCTTCGATTGCAGGGGCGTGGTACATCATGAGTTCTTGTCACAGGGAAGAACGGTCATTAAGGAATATTACCTGCAAGTTATGCGCAATTTGCGCGAAGCAATCCGCCAGAAACGCCCGGATTTGTGGAAGAACAAAAATTGGCTTTTGCACCACGATAACGCCCCTGCTCATACATCGTTGCTTGCGCGCGACTTTTTGGCCAAAAACAACACACTAATGATGCCGCAGCCACCGTATCCCCCAGATCTGGCCACCTGTGACTTTTTCTTGTTCCCTAAACTGAAGAGGCCTATGAAAGGACGACGTTACGCTTCTTTTGACGAGATAAAGACGGCATCGAAGGAGGAGCTGAAGAGGATAAAAAAAATTATTTTTTGAAGTGCTTCGAAGATTGGAAAAACCGTTGGCACAAGTGTATAATATCTAATGGGGATTACTTTGAAGGGGACAAAATAGATATTCATGAATAAATAAATAATTTTTGAAAGAACACAAAATTCGCGATACTTTTTGAACACACCTCGTATCACTAGATTCTGCAATGGGTGCTCTCTTGGACTTGCATATTTCGGTATAGGATTTGTGCATTTTGTGTCATCGTGCTATCTTGCAAGAGCAAGAGAATCCCCCTATTGATAGTTGTCAGTGAAAACTCATCGAAAACACACATTGTCGGTCCGAACGACTTAGATTCCACAACCCACAAATGTGTTTTCAATATCGGTCCGAACATAGCATTATTTATGTTTGCATTTCCGAGCGGTCGCTCATTAGAACTCTGCCATCCAAAAACTATTCAAGATACGACCTTCCCGATTTCACAGGGTATTTGTGGATATATAAACTATCGAGAAAGCAAATAATTTTTTTTTGTTTTTTCGTTTTTTTGAAAGTGTCACACTGGTATATCCCCTTAATATTTCGATAAGCTTGAAATTCAATAGTTTTTCTCTTTCTTACTTACGCTTACTCCCATTCAATTGAAAATTGCACAAAATGTAACAGTGTGGTTGAAGAGCTGGAAATGTTTCAATGTATTTGTGCATTTTGTTACCTCCGTCTTGTTGGCTGTTGTCTTGTTTCTATTCCATAAGGGGAAAAATTTTTTAAGAAAATCACATTTTTGTTTAAACTTTGTAAACGCTCTTACGGCTAAAGTATTCGACGTAGGTGGGTCAAATAAACTGCACCGATTAGATAATTTAAAGGGCTGTTAGAAAAACCCTCAACCTTTTCTCTATCCCTAACAGGAGCGTATAATTGTGCAAAAAGTACCTAATATTTGATATTTTTTTTTAAAGAACTGACTTAGACCAGTGCGCTATTCTGCAATATGTTTTTTCAGGTTTCATCTATAAAATCAGAATTTTTGAGTGTCGGGTGTCAAAAATGGCGGCTCCAGCAAAAGGTGTTTAAAAACCGACCTCATCTGCGGGCACGATATAGGTCGCAATTTGTTATCTACAAGCAGAAAATCAAATGAATCCCAATGATAACATTCCGTAGAGGCACCCCAACCTAAAAAACATGACAAAATTCGTCATAGAAACAAAATGGCGGCCACTTGAAAATAAAGTACCGTTTTTTCGCATAATTTTTCCACTTTGACCTGTGGTAAAAAATCGTTCATGATCAAATTATTGCGATTTTGTAGGTTACAGCGCCGGAGAATTATGTCTTCTTTTATGCTGGCAAAACTCCAGGATAATTGGTTGAATGGTTCAAAAAAGAGAATGCCCGCAGATTCGAAAAATCTTGTTTGAGGAAACGCGTGTCAAAGTTTCAAAGCGTCCGTCAATGCTCAGGACATAGGTTAAATAGTTATTAATATGTGAGTTATCTTAATAAAATGCGAAAAGCGTGCTTTTTTAATAAGAGTATGTTATCGTTTCAAAGAAGATAAAATCGAGAAAATACTTCCCCTAACTCCCATGTACCTACATATACTATATAAATATTTTTAAACTTTCGGTTGACCTTACTTCATATATAATGGTTAGTCTGTTAGACCATTATAGATCATCTCTTTTACGTTATATTAAGTCATAATGCCAGAAATTGATTATACTACCCCTAGTTGCCATATACCCATTTTAAGAATTTCAAAGTTTCGGTTGGCTTAGTTATGTACCACATATGTAATGTGTAAGATATCTTAGAAAATTAAAAGAATTTTTAACACTGGATTTACTATAGTTTGATGGTATGTTAATGTGTAAGATATCTTAGAAAATTAAAAGAACTCATAACACTGGATTTACTATAGTTTGATGCTAAGAATGTATCAAATCGATCCACAAGTAATACATTCGATTATGCAGAATATGGTTTGGCCACATGTTTTTGGGCATACTTGAGAAATGCCAAACGTTAACGCTATAAGTCTGGATTTTTTAGGACAAAAGCTTATCGTTCTATCGAATGCGATATTCGCCGTGCCAAAAGCGCAAAGAAACATAAATCTTTCGCAGAACGCAGTGATGTGGGAGCCTAGTCGTGAGTGCGACAACGGTTTGTTTGATGACAGGAGATATTTCGTCTTGCCCTTGTTTACCACCAGACCCATTTCCTTTGCTTCCTTATCCAGTCTGAAGAAAGCAGAACTAACGGCGCGGGTGTTGAGGAAAATGATATCAATATCATCGGCATACGCCAGCAGCTGTACACTTCTATAAAATATTGTACCTGCTGGATTAAGTTCTACAGCTTGAATTATTTTCCCCAGCAGCAGGTTGAAGAAGCCGCATGATAGGGAGTCGCCTTGTCTGAAACCTCGTTTGGTATCGAACGGCTTAGAGAGATCATTTTCGATCCTGATGGAGCTTTAAATTTTGCTCAACATTAACTTACACAGCCGTATTAGTCTTGCGGGGATATTAAATTTAGACATCGCGGCATAAAGGCAGCTCCTTTTCGTGCTGTCAAAAGCAGCTTTGAAATCGACGAAGAGGTGGTAAATGTCAATTCTCTTTTCATGGGTCTTTTCCAAGATGTACCACATGGTGATTATCTGGTCGGTTCAGTTTGTTGACGGTGGGGTTTAATATATTACACAATGCGCTCCATAGAGCCATATATGCGATGTTGAAGAGGCCCAGATTGTGGGGTCACCCTTTTTGTGGATTGGGCAGAGTACACTTTTATTTCGATCGTCAGCTCTGGGGGTTTCTACAAGTGTATGCTCTGGTCTTAAAACGTTTTGTTAATCGCCGCATTTTTTCGTAGAATATTCGAGCATTACTCCTGTCGGTCAGCTTTTCAAGCTCTTCATACTCACGCATTTCGGCCTCTCTGTTTTTCTCTCTGCAAATGCGTCTCGCTTCCCTCTTCAACTCTTGGTATCTATCCCATTCCACTTGTTGTGGTCGATCGTAACGTTACGAGGTAGGTAGTCTGTTTTCTCTTCGGTGCCACACGGCACTACTCTTCGTACCAGCTGTTCTTATGCATTCTCCGAAAATCAATGGCTTTGTTTGTATCTGTACGTAAGGATCTTGAAATGTCGCCCCATAGTTTCCTTATACCGAGTTGTTGACGAGTACTCTCAGAGAGCAGGAGTGCAAGTCGAGTAGAAAATTGTTCGGCTATCTGTTGTGATTGCAGCTTCTCGACGTCGAACCTTCCTTGTGTTTGTTGACGTGCGTTTTTTGCTGCACAGAGGTGGGTGCGTATCTTGGCTGCAACAAGATAGTGCTCCGAGTCGATGTTAGAACCTCAAATCGGACGCATGTCTAAAACACTGGAGAAGTGTCTTCTCTCTATCACAGTATGATCGATCTGGCTAGGCTTTTCGATCCGGAGACAGCCAGGCGGCTTGATGAATTTTTCTATGCTGCAAACTAGTACTAAAGATGAGTATGTTGTTTCCTCGTGAAGGCTGAGTTTACCGACTGTTGTGCCAAAGAAACCTTCCTTGCCCACCCTGGGGTTAAAGTCACCAAGCACGATTTTGACATCATGGCAGGGGAGCTCTCATAGGTGCGCTCTAGGCACTCAGAGAAGGCATCTTTGGTCCTTTTCTTCCATCGAGGCGTGGGCGCAAAAAAGAGATGTGTTGAAGAACTTCGTTGTGATGCGGATTGTGGGTAGACTTTCATCCACAGTGGTGAATGACAATACTTGCCGACGAATTCTTTCACCCACCAAGAATCCCACACCGAATTTTTCCTTTATAGGGCCACAAGGGCCTACTCGTCTCAGTCCTTGTCCCATCCATCCCAGCGGCACATTTCCAGTTAAAGAACCAGACATTCCAGGTACATGCCTTTAAATCATTATCCTTAGTGCGTTTGCCATGGTCGTCATGATAGGGTGGTCTCTCATGAGAGGTGTTTGTACTTTTCCATTTGGGGCATTTTTTACGTGTTAGTTAGGATAATATCGGGAGATACCGTCAAATTTAGTGGAAAAGCCTAATCCGGATAATCTGTGGTTCCTGGGAAATAAACCCCAGAAACTGGAATAAGTTTTTTGAAAGAATTTAAAGAACTTTGTTAGTTTTTGTTTCTAATAGAAAGGAAAACGTTAACTTTTACTTCACTCATTTACATAGTGACCACTTAAAGAAAATTCAAACTGAGAGAAGCAGCACGAATCGCTAGTTAGAATGAAAACATGTGTAAATAATGGCGGCATATTAAGCAAGAACCACGTCAAATGTCAAATTCCGATAGACGCATCGTGGACTATCAAATCACTGAGTGGCTCAGGCAGATTATAATCCAGCCCAACATATTCGAGTTTGGCTTAGCTATTGTCCTTTTTGGTAACAGTTCAATTGAAAAGTGTCCGGCCTACGATAATACAACAAATTTTTTTGGCAAAATTGAATATATGTATTTTCCTTCAGGGGTGATATACCGATTATAGCGAGACTCCAACTCCAAGCTTTAAAATTGGCTTCAATGCCGCCGAAATTTTCTTGCCAGCGATAATTTTTTTGAGTTCTGTGAACACGAAATTCGAAGTCCAATTCATTGATTTTTGCCATCCTTTTCACTGACTTGTGACTTCAAATGCGGTCAAAGTCAGTTGTCAGCCGACTGTTAGATTTTTCCACACTTTGGAGCGGATTCTTCCTGTGCTGTTCACTCGGATAACTATCGATTGGACTGGGAAGTTAAATGATGAAGTCATGTTTCGTAGCTTTGTGATACTCAAATATTCGTGAACGATAAAATACACTCAGTTGTTTCTTTTTTTCGCTATTTCGCTACTCGAGAACATGCAGCCGGGTTCTTCTGCACTCGGTCTCTCAAACTTCTTCTTCTTCTGCTTCCACCGGTTGGTACTGAATCGAAAACCTTCAAATTTGAAGTGTTCTGTTCCACCCGTAACATTAACCAGCAATCGGGGCCGTATATCTCGTACAGTTCATCATTCTATCAACTGTGGTACTCGCTGTTGCCAATACGCAAAGGACTTTAAACCTTCCAAAAAACCTTTCTATTGAACACTTAGGAGTGCCGAAGTCATTGCCCATGCCTCCACACCATATAGCAGGACGGGAATAATGAGAGAATTTGGTCTTTGTTCGTCGAGAGAGAGGATTTTAGTTTTTTATTGCTTACACAGTTCAAAGTTGCACTTGTTGGCAAGAGTGATTCTGCGTTAGATTTTGTTATTTGTGTCGATGCTGGTTCCAAGATATAGGAAATTATCTACGTCCTCAAAGTTATGACTGTCAACAGTGACGAGACAAACCTATGAAATAGGTTCCTTCCCGTGCCTATTGTGGAGGGATTGAAAAAATACACTTCGTTCGGGACATACCAAGCCAATACGAATATTATTCCCTCAAATGATGTAGATCAGGACAAAGCGAAGCTAGTCGTAGTTCTGGAAAGGGCGGCGCAGTTCACCTTACGGATTAAATAAGAAAAATGTCAGTTCTTTCGAACTAAAGTTGATTTTCTGCTACATTTATGAAAGCGGTACAATTATACCTTCGGAAGCAAAGACGAATGCGGTGAAAGCTTTTTCTTATTTCTATCGATTTATCGGAAGTTATGCAGGACCTCTGAGTATCTATCTGACCATTTACGAAAAGATACAAAGTTTGTTCTTACAGAAAATCAGCAAAAGCGATTAAGCTATTAAAACAATCAGACGGTTCACTGATTGTGACGCCTTCGACGTGATTATGCGGAAGAATGAAGATACAGTGAAAATTGGCGAAGGCACCAAACATGCACTATTCCAAAAAATTTAAGAAGTTTTTTACCATATCCCCTGTTCTAATACATATATATGTATAACGGAAAAGTGGTTAATTGGAAAGTTGGCTGCGAAAAAATTCAATCAGAACAGCAGTTATCGTCAAAAGAAATCACCTAGTGAACGACCCAAAAGAGTCAAATTTAATCAATATAACTCTGAAATATTAGAAATTACAAGCAGATAATATCAGCCAACCGAACAAGATTAGAGGAAAATTTTAAATTACTACGTATTTCCTTTTTTTCCTTTTTCCTTAGTATCCAGCTCCCAAGAAGTGTAAAAACTTCATATAAAAAACCGCTTAAGAAACGGTCAAGAAACTTTCCTGCGATAAATTTACTTGTGCTAGTATGCAGCTCTAAAGAAATCTAGTACTAATTTTTAATACTTTTTTTCAATTAAATGCGAATATGGCAAACCTGGTTTTGCGAAGAAACATCAAATCAACAATTGTTTCTTGGAGAAAATTCAAAGTAATCGTTAAATTCGTCATAAATTAGTTAAAATCATTATTATGAAGTATATTTCATTTTGAAATGTTGTATAAAACTTACCAATCATCAACAACATTCCTTAAATCGCAAGGAAAATATTTATGTTACTACACACATACATACATATATATTACGCACAAAGTTTATTTTCTTTGCTTATTCTCTCTTGCTCTTCTTATGTGGATCATTCACAATGCGTAACCAGCTGTCAAAACTACTTGAAGAAATAATGTATTTTTTTTCTTGAGCAATTACTTGAGAGCTGGATACGAACCTTTAAGACGTATGTATATGCGTAAGTAAAATATTTTCTTTACAGGGCAGAATAATAGTAAAGTATTTAGTCAAGGTTTAAGAGTCTGTTAATCAAGGGTGCGGTTGCGAGCGGACGTCAGTCTTGAAAAAAGCGGCTCACTATATCAATGTGCAGAAAATTTTATATTACTCGCCTAGCGAGGTTGTGCGCTGAGTTTGGGACCCGCCACGTAGAAACCACTAACAATGAAAAAAAAACAAGGGGCCCTGATGGAAGACCCTAATATTGAGAAGGCCTCGCTGCCCAGCTGTTTTTTGTCCTCGTAACGGAAAAGGCTGACTTTACCGCCGACAGAGAATTGCGATAGTCCTTGTGATATTTACCACAACTGCCATATAAAGGAACACAAATTCGGTATGGGAGAAAGCCTCAGCCGTCAGTCCTGTCATTTACTCCTGTGAATGACCATCTAGCCACAATCCGCATCAGAGCAAAATTTTTCAACGTAACACTGACTTGCGCCCACGACCCAATGGAAGAGAAGGACGATATGACCAAAGATACTATTTATGAACGGCTGAAGCGTGCTTATGATGACTAAATATATCATTTGTTTTCTACTTTTGTTCTTGTTTTCTTAGATGAACCCTTATAAAAAATGTCATAAATATATATGAATATGTATATATTATTTTGTTTCATGTGTTCGGATTTTTAATGTAAAAAGAAAATAAATATTTAAAAATAAACGAAAGCAAATCTTGCACAATCGTTGATAGTTTCATTAATTGTGAGTACAGGTATATATCATATATTAACGACAACATATCTCTTGTAGACCAGTGTTATGAATGAAATAAGCTTAGACTTTAATCTAAACCTCATAACTCTAATTCATTGTTTCCGATCCCCTGGTTAAAGTATTCATAATCTATTAATGAAACTTAGTTAGTCAACATCTTTTAATATAAACCTGAAATTATATGCCCGGATTTGTTCCTTGCTACTTTCATACAAATGTTTGCTAAGAACTAAGAGCTTTCTCGTGAAACAATTAAAATATATTTTTGCAAAAAGTGAAAAAACGCCTATGATGTGGATTATTTTTTATAATTTTTCAGATCACAAACTCTTTGTAAGGACCGGCAGTGATCTGCCATTGCCATATCTGACGAACCCATTAACCACGATTCCTTGCCACATTTACTTTTGTGGTAGAACCTGGTAGAATCGTTTTCCTTGTTCCTCACTAAAATTTCCTAAATTACATATCAATTTATCCAAATGATTGCGGAGATAGTCTAACTTGAAACACTATCAACAAAAAGTATTTCGAGGGTTTTCTTAATTTGTGGTTTAGTTATGTAACTTTATACATAAGTTTTCGATTAACGGAATTCGGTGGGCGAAGCAATATCGCTTGCACGGACGGACAGACAGTCACCTGGATTTCAAGTCTCTTTTCATTCTGATCATTTAGTTTCAGGTGATACAAACAATCGTTAGGTGAACAAAATTATTGTACCATGTAGCAACATGTTGCGAAAGTACAAAACGTGAATAATTAAGCCGCCTATTACGGTTTTCAACCCAACTATATTTTGGTTTAAGTTTTGAAAATCGGTGTTATGGTTTTCAACTGAACCCGTCAAAAAATGTATTGGTGTTGTCAAACTTCAACTTTTTTGATATTTCAGTTTTCAGTGGGATTGACTAGAGAATCAAAAAATTATACTAATTCTTTTCATTTTAAAATTAATAAATGTATTTATTAAAAAATTAAAATAAAAAAGTAACTGTTTTATTCCTAATTTTAAAATTTTAATTAGTTATAACATGCAAATACACAGAAAAATAAAAATTTGAGCTCGTGGAGTAAAATACCGACGAGGCAAGCTACAATTTGGAAGCATTAAAACAAAATTAAAAGTGGGTAGCGATTTAAACATAAAAAGGCGATACAATCTACTACTTCTAGAAATACATATACGTTTTGAGTAAATTCAAATTTGCGAAGCATTTTGATGCAACCATAGATATCTTAGTTTTCTCCAGCCCAAACTTAAAATCATTTAAATTGCATTCCGGATAAGTACCGGTAGTAGGGAAATGGAGTATTTGTGGTTATGTTCCCTCATCTCCTTTAGTAAAAAAAAGTATTAAAAGCCCTTTATTTGCCAATAAAATATTGGTTTGCTTGGTGTTAGGAAGTTCGATTGAATTTGAGTGATCACGGAGGCTTTATTTTACGGGCAGAAGATCAATTTTTGAGTAACAACGAATACCCATTTTAATAAGTACTCACCTTTTTGTGAGCAATAACTAAATTAAGTTATTTTATCTGTCAAATCTTCATTTTCTAGGTTGACAACACCAACCAAACTTCGACTGAAAATAGTTTAAAATTGTAAACCAAAACAAGTAAAAAAGAGATAAGTTCGGATGCAACCGAACATTTTATACTCTTGCAACTTGCAGGAATCTAAGACAGGGAAATACCTTAAGAGTGGATCAGTATCCAAACAATTTTATATATACAAGGTGCGTTCCAAAGTAACACCCAAAGTAAACCCTTTTTGAATAAAGCGCCCCCTAGTGGCGTCATCTATATGTCGACTGGTACGTTAGAATCTGCTATCTCTAAGAATTTCATAACATTTCATTGATTGGAAGTGAAGTTATTGTGTTTTAAGTGTCAGTATGTTTGTGTTATCGTTGCGAAAATGAGCTTTGAACAAAGAGCCAACATTACAATTTGTTTTAAAATTGGTAACACTTTTACCGAAACGTTTCAATTGATGAAACTAGTTTATGGCGATGATTGCCTATCCCGTAGCAGAGTGTACGACTGGGTTCAAAGTGGACGTGAGTGACATGTGGGCTAATCAAAACCCGTGATCACCGGAAATTCCATCGAAACTGTGCGTGAATTTATCAAAAATCAGACGAAATCATGGAAATGGAGTTGAACATCTCCAAAACATCATTTTGACCGAACATTTACGAAAGGTGTGTGCACGGTTTGCTCCGCACAAATTGACTGATGACCACAAATTGCTCAGAATCCAACATTCGAAAGACGATTATTTGACCAAAAATCTCATTTTAACCATTAACCACTTTCCGTATTCACCTGATATGGCACCGTGCGACTTCTTCCTTTTCGGAAAAAGGCATTTGCCCATGAAAGGAAAGCGTTATACAGACGTAGAGTTCATTCAAAAGACTTGCACCGGCATACTGGCGGCCATATCGACCATCGAGCTAAAACACTTGTTCGACATGCTTTTGGACCGAGCAAAAAGCTGTATTGAAGCAGAAGGAGACTATTTTGAATAAAATAAATTGATTTTGCCGAAAAAACCATTTGTTCTGTTTTTTTAAAGTCCTGTTTACTTTTGGACGCAGCTTGTATAAATCTACATATATTCATCTCGCTTAGTTTTAGGTGATACATACAACCATAAGGTGAACAAACCTATTATACGCTGTAGCAACAGGTTGCAAGATCATAAAAGAGAGCATAAAAGAGATGGGTTAATTTGAAGTTGACTTGGGGTATAAGTGTTAAGATGATTAAAAATTTAAGTTTAGTCAAACTCATAAAACGGTAAAGTAAATAACAAAGCGATTAAAGAACGATATGACAGACATAATAAAATGAGAACGAGGTGCTAAGAGGTAAGAATATAAACTTTATTTTAAGTAATAATCTATATGTATATGTATATATTATATAAAAGAATTGCTGTTCGTGAGTTACGCTAAGATTTGAGAACGGCTGAGTGGATTTATCTTATCTTAGTCTTGAAATGTTCGTGGAGGTCTAGAGAAGGTTTAAAAGGCGAAAAAAATCGAATAATTGCCGGGAAAACCCTTTTCTATTTCCCATACAAAAGTGACGTGATGTCGCATCGCATGGCATGATATCACATCACATTGCATAAATACCCATCATACATGTAACAGGTGGCGCAAAAATAACCTTCCGATGTTTTTTGAAAAATGCAAAACTTTTTTAAAAAATGAAAAACTTTGATTCTGCTGTGGATTATTTTTATTTGGTCTTTTAAATTTTTTACATCAAGACGAGAATATGATATCATGTAAAGCCCTTTTTATGGCATTTTCTATTACTTTGGCCAGAACTTCCGGCGATAGGTCCTCACATTCTTGACGAATATTGTCTTTAAGAGCTGCAAGAGTCTGAGGCTTGTTGACATAAAACCGCGATTTCAAAAAGTCCTTCCAAAAGAAGTATGGAGCGGTCAAATCAGTCGATCTTGCTGGCCAGTGCAAATCGCCAAAACAGGAGATTAGGCGCCCGGGAAATGCATCCTTCGGCATATCGGTTGTGACACGCAGTTTAGCGTACCATTGTTTATTTACGTATATTTCACATGTGTTTACTACACAAATGTCAAAACAGAACTGACATTAGAGGCCAATTGCAAAATTTATAGCATATAAAAATAAGTTGGGCTATAGCTGACTAAGCCGTTACATGAGTTGGAAAAGTTAATTTCTAACGGACTTACGAGCGTAAATTTCCAAAAAGAAATTACTTGATATTATATGTACATGGAATGCATCGTCGAAGAAATAGTTACGTAGAAAGCACTTATATTGGTAGTGTTTTTTACGTGGCGGGTCCCAAACCCAACGCACAACCCTGGGGAGGGATGTGTCGCCTTCTCACTTTAGCTCGCCTTCAAACGCATGTTTTTTGGCTACTCAGTGGATACTTGGTCTAAGACCGGCAGTCGTGAGCTTTCAAATGAATGGCGCTCAGAGAACTTTCCTTACTTGCGTGCTCGTCTGCACCTGGCTCCATCCTCCCTTATTCATGACGTATGACTTGATTTAGTGGAACAAGTACTCCAAAATTGGGTCCATGGAATTCGTTCCTCTCGTGAGGTCGATTGGATTATGTTTTATTCAGAGCTTAATTGTATCAATAATAATTCACATTAAATAAAGAACACTTGAATTTCCTTAACAATTACTGTGTGTTTTTTTAGAAATATATCACTCGGTTTGGAAAGCCCTGTATAAATAATTAAACACATAAAATCCTAAATAAAGGAAACTCATCAATCATCGTAATTAACTTCATTAAAAATTTTCTAAATAATTACCATAATTAAAACGTAATTTGTAATTTTCTACCTTTCGTTACAAAATGCAAATTACTATCGATATCACCAATTGCGAAGTTGTCACAATTAGGACAACTTACATACATACTAACTAACAGTTGATCCATGTAGAGCCATTTTTTTCAATGGAAAATATTTTTTTTTATATGTTATTACATTTTACAAGAGTTACAAGGTGAATGGTTTTCCATTACCTCTCTGATTTTTTAAAGCTGATATTTTAGGATTATTTTAAGTGATCGACTTTGCCGGGACCCAAAATATTGTCATCTGTAGTACTAGATTCCAGCATAGAAAAATTCACAAAGCTACCTGACTGTCTCCGGATCGAAAAGCCACCAACCATATCGTTCATGTTGTGATAGACGGTATAAGGGAACTGTGGGGCGGAATTTCAAGCTCCTTCAGTACAGCTGCAACCAAAACCATTCGTTTTCGGAAAATGCAAACAGCTGGGACGACGTGGAGTGCCCTATCGCAGCGGAGAGAAAACAGACTGCTTACCGCGTAATGTTACGATCGACCACAACACGGGCACGATGGGATAGATATCGAGAGTTGAAGAGGGAAGCGAGTCGCATTTGCAGACAGAAAAAGAGAGATGTGCGTGAGTATGAAGACCTTGACAAGCTGGCCGACAAGGGTAATGCTCGAAAATTCTACGGAAAAATGCGGCGGCTAACAGAAGGTTTCAAGACCGGAGCATAGTGATTTAGTGACCGACGACCAGAGCATACTAAAATTATGGAGGGAACACTTCTCCAGCCTGCTGAATGGCAGTGAAAGCACAACGCCAGGAGAAGGCGAACCCGATTCCCCAATCGATGAGGATGGAGCAGATGAAATGTGCTCTGTCCAATTCACGAAAAAGAAGACCGCAGTCTGCGCCAACTACCGTAGGATAAGTCTCTCAAACATCATATATAAGGTTCTATGGAGCGTATTGTGTGAAAGATTAAAGTCCACCGTCAACAAACTGATTAGACTTTATCACTGTGGCCTGGAAAATTAACAACCGACCAGATAATCAACATGTAACACATCTTGGAAAGGACGCGTGAAAAGAGAGTTGACACTCACCAACTTTTCGTCGATTTCAAAGTTGCTTTTGACCACACGAAAAGGAGCTGCCTTTATTCCGCTATCTCTGAATTTGGCATCCCTGCAAAACTAATACGGCTGCGTTAATTGACGTTGAGCAACACTAAAAGCTCTGTCAGAATCGGGAAGGGCCTCTCCGAGCCGTTCGATACCAAACAAGGTTTCAGACAAGGCGACTCCCTATCATGCGACTTCTTCAATCTACTGCTGGACAAAATAATACGAGCTGCAGAATTTAATCGGGAAGGAACAATCTTCTACAAGAGTGTAAAGCTGCTGGCGTATGCCGATGACTTTGATATCATTGGCCTCAATACCCGCTTTCTCCAGACTGGATAAGGAAGGAAAGCAAATGGGTCTGGTGGTGAACGAGGGCAAGACGAAATATCCCCAGTCACCAAACAAACAGCCGTCGCGACTTGACTCTCACGTCACTGTTGACAGTCATAATATATAAGTCGTAGATAACTTCGTCTATCTTGAAACCAGCATTAACACCAACAACAACGTCAGTTTCGAAATATGTACAACGTGGAATATCTCTAACCAACCTCTATTGGGAAGTAAAGTCCTCTCACGACGAACAAAAACAAAACTCTATAAGTCACTCATTATTCCCGTCCTGCTACAAGGTGCACAGGCATGGACGATGACAACATCTGATGAGTCGACGTTACGAGTTTTCGCCTTTACACGTAGGCTACGGCGAATTGCATTCGATGAAACGATTAGCTGTACGAGATATACGACGACATTGTAAGTATATTATATTATTTTGAACTAAATGCACATTTCTGTTTCGCTGGATATCTTAGCAATTTTTGATAGTTTCGACTGTCCAAATTACGACCTCATTCATTAAATTATTGAATGAGCTCTTGTTATTATGATAATTGCATATCTAATATTTTGATTATTATCGGCTTGTTAGTAATAAAAATTTAGTTTTTCAGTCCAGATTAGGGTTCGTAGCAGCGAAACTTTACGTTATCATCACTTTCAGTCTCCTAACCGAAAATACTCGAAAAATCATTCAAGATATCTAGAATTACCGTTTAAAAAATGTACTGCGTTATTCAATGAAACATCTCGATGATAATGTTGCCGCCAAATTCCGAGATATCGGCACAGTCTGCAAATTGATGTTAATAAAAAATGTGAAATATGAAATATCTACATCAAAGTTACCAGGTTGTTCAATAAGTTTTGTCGTTCGATAAGAGAGGGCGTTCCTTCTAGCAAAATTTTGTTTTTGTTTTGTTGGTACACTCTTCATATGAACACATGTTAATTTCAATCTCTCAATTTAATCTTTGTTTACAAGGAATTTAGTGTAGCCGCGTCACTTTATGTTTTTACAATGGAACAATTTAATATCGTGCAGTGATAAAATTCTTATTTTTGGAAGGCTTGGAAAAAGTTCAAATTAAACTATCTCCGTAATAATCTTAATAAAATTTCGGATAATTTTGGAAAATATGGTAAGGAACAAATAGAGCGGTTCAATTAGAATCTACTCGAACTCATAAACCTATGTCTCATCGGCAGTTATGATGCTCTTCAGAATGTGGGATCGGAATTCGCACGATAAAACATGTCCAAAGAGAATTTTTTACGCTACTCTTTTTGAAAAAAAAATCATCTCAATCGTGGCTGCTGTAAACAAACTGCTTGACAGATCGCGCTCACATTTGGCGTAGTATTTAAGAACAGTCCTTCCAACTTGTAAAATACATTATTTGAATAACTATTTACCCGGAGAATTAAATTACAATTTCCGGGTGCTTTTCTGTAACTGTGTACTATAACATATGTTTTCCACCTTTTTATACTCTCGCAACAAAGTTGCTAAGGAGAGTATTTTAGTTTTGTTCACATAACGGTTGTTTGTTAGTCTTAAAACTAAAAGAGTCAGATATAGGGTTATATATACCAAAGTGATCAGGGTGACGAGTAGAGTTGAAATCCGGATGTCTGTCTGTTCGTCCGTGCAAGCTGTAACTTGAGTAAAAATTGAGATATCATGATAAAACTTGGTACACGTATTTCTTGGCTCCATAAGAAGACTAAGTTCGAAGATGGGCAAAATCGGCCTACTGCTACGCCCACAAAATGGCGAAAACCGAAAACCTGTAATGTGTCATAACTAAGCCGTAAATAAAGATATTAAAGTGAAATTTGGCACATTAGGGAGGAGCATATTTGGACGTAATTTTTTTTGGAAAAGTGGGCGTGGCCCCTCCCCCTTCTAAGTTTTTTGTACATATCTCGGAAACTGCTATAGCTTTGTCAATCAAACTCTATAGAGTCGTTTCCTTCAGGCATTTCCATATACACTTCAAAAATGGAAGAAATCGGATAATAACCACGCACACCTCCCATACAAAGGTTATGTTGAAAATCACTAAAAGTGCGTTAACCGACTAACAAAAAACGTCAGAAACACTAAATTTTACGGAAGAACAGGCAAAAGGAAGCTGCACCCAGGCTTTTTTATACTCTCGCAACAATGTTGCTAAGGAGAGTATTATAGTTTTGTTCACATAACGGTTGTTTGTAAGTCCTAAAACTAAAAGAGTCAGATATAGGGTTATATATACCAAAGTGATCAGGGTGACGAGGAGAGTCGAAATCCGGATGTCTGTCCGTCCGTCTGTCCGTCCGTCCGTCCGTGCAAGCTGTAACTTGAGTAAAAATTGAGATATCATGATGAAACTTGGTACACGTATTCCTTGGCTCCATAAGAAGGTTAAGTTCGAAGATGGGAAAAATCGGCCCACTGCCACGCCCACAAAATGGCGGAAACCGAAAACTTTTAAAGTGTCATAACTAAACCATAAATAAAGATATTAAAGTGAAATTTGGCACAAAGGATCGCATTAGGGAGGGGCATATTTGGACGTAATTTTTTTGGAAAAGTGGGCATGGCCCCGCCCCCTACTAAGTTTTTTGTACGTATCTCGGAAACTACTATAGCTATGTCAACCAAACTCTATAGAGTCGTTTCCTTCAGGCATTTCCATATATACTTCAAAAATGGAAGAAATCGGATAATAACCACGCACACCTCCCATACAAAGGTTATGTTGAAAATCACTAAAAGTGCGTTAACCGACTAACAAAAAACGTCAGAAACACTAAATTTTACGGAAGAACAGGCAAAAGGAAGCTGCACCCAGGCTTTTTTATACTCTCGCAACAATGTTGCTAAGGAGAGTATTATAGTTCGGGTGTCACCGAACATTTTATACTCTCGCATGATAAAGTGATAATCGAGATTTCATTATACGTCATTTACATATTTTTCAAATACCGTATTTTTGTAAAGTTTTATTCCGCTATCATCATTGGTTCCTAGTGTATACATTATACAGAGAAGGCATCAGATGGAATTCAAAATAGCGTTATATTGGAAGAAGGCGTAGTTGTAAACCGATTTCACCCATATTTCGTACATGTCATCAGGGTGTTAAGAAAATATTATATACCGAATTTCATTGAAATCGGTGTAGTAGTTCCGGAGTTATGGTTTTTGGTCCATAAGTGGGCGAGACCACGCCCATTTTCAATTTTTAAAAAAAGCCTGGGTGCAGCCTTTTTCTGCAATTTCTTCCGTAAAATTTAGTGTTTTTGACGTTTTTTGTTAGTCGGTTAACGCACTTTTAGTGATTTTCAACATAACCTTTGTATGGGAGGTGAGCGTGGTTATTATCCGATTTCTTCCATTTTTGAACTGTATATGGAAATGCCTGAAGAAAACGACTTTGTAGAGTTTGGTTGACATAGCTATAGTAGTTTCCGAGATATGTACAAAAAACTTAGTAGGGGGCGGGGCCACGCCCACTTTTCCAAAACAATTCCGGTCAAATATGCCACTCCCTAATGCAATTCTTCGTGCCAAACTTCACTTTAATATCTTTATTTATGGCTTAGTTATGACACTTTATAGGTTTTCGGTTTCCGCCATTTTGTGGGCGTGGCAGTAGGCCGATTTTGCCCATTTTCGAACTTAACCTTCTTATGGAGCCAAGAAATACGTGTACCAAGTTTCATCATGATATCTCAATTCTTACTCAAGTTACAGCTTGCACGGACGGACGGACGGACGGACAGACGGACGGACGGACAGACAGACATCCGGATTTCGACTCTACTCGTCACCCTGATCACTTTGGTATATATAACCCTATATCTGACTCTTTTAGTTTTAGGACTTACAAACAACCGTTATGTGAACAAAACTATAATACTCTCCTTAGCAACATTGTTGCGAGAGTATAACAAGTAGTAAAGAAACTAAGTGAGAGTATGATCTATAGTGAACGTGATTGTAATTCATTCACAACGATTTAAGATGTGTTAAAATGATTACTGACAGTTTTGTTACTCTATTGCTGATCGCCTGTTTATTCCTTTAAAAATATTTCTATTTCTGTTCAAAAGAAAATACTTAGGGTATTTACGACTGGGTAAGCATAAATGTATACATAGCTTCCAAGGAGGCCTTGATTACTCTATACTATTTCTACCTACTAATTGTCGTTCACTTTGTCGAAATGTTTGGATGTTTGTTTCATTAGAATTTGATTAATTTATGTAACGTGATACTAGCACACCACTCCTTTATCTAAGGAGCGTGTATTCGTATTATTGTTGAAAGTCAAAATGATGAATGAATTTATTCAATTCAAGTAGCGGAAAGGTAGCTTTTCCTCATATCTTACCGTTTCATTTCGATAATAATTTTTAGAACCAGCTATTAATTTAGACTAGTCTAGTTTAAACTGCTTTTTTATTATATATAAGGTGTAAGTAGTAACTGATTACAAATTATCATAACAAAATGTTTCATTAATCATTTGGCATAGGTACCGAATTCACACCCAACATATGACTATTAATATATCTGCATTCCTTAAAGTATTTAAACCAATGTAGCACCGAATCCAAATTAGAACAGAGAGAATTTAAGTCTGCGATGAATGGTGTACATGGTAATAAAGTAGAGTAAAGGGTTAAGATTTTTATTAATGAGGCTGGGTGATTGCTAAGTGTAAAAATAGAGTTTTGTTATCAATTGGGGTAAAGCTAACTACTGTGTGTAGGGAAATGGTAACTCCCCTTTCTCTAAGATGGATGGGCACCGATTAACTTTTATTTTGAGTTAAATTATTTACTTGTTCTAAAAGATGTAATATTTATTATTTGTAAGTCCTAAAACTAAAAGAGTCAGATATAGGGTTATATATACCAAAGTGATCAGGGTGTCGAGTAGAGTTGAAATTCGGATGTCTGTCCGTCCGTCCGTCCGTGCAAGCTGTAACTTGAGTAAAATTGAGATATCATGATGAAACTTGGTACACGTATTCCTTGGCTCCATAAGAAGGTTAAGTTCAAAGATGGGCAAAATCGGCCCACTGTCACGCCAACAAAATATCGAAAACCGAAAACTTATAAAGTGTCATAACTAAGCCATAAATAAAGATATTAAAGTGAAATTTGGCACATTAGGGTGGGGCATATTTGGATGTAATTTTTTTTGGAAAAGTGGGCGTAGCCCCGCCCCTACTAAGTTTTTTGGACATATCTCGGAAACTACTATAGCTATGTCAACCAAACTCTATAGAGTCGTTTCCTTCAGCATTTCCATATACAGTTCAAAAATGGAAGAAATTGGATAATAACCACGCCCACCTCCCATACAAAAGTTTTGTTGAAAATCACTAAAAGTGCGTTAACCGACTAACAAAAAACGTCAGAAGCACTAAATTTTACGGAAGAAATGGCGGAAGGAAGCTGCACCCAGGCTTTTTTTTAGAATTGAAAATGGGCGTGGCGCCGCCCACTTATGGACCAAAACCCGTATCTCAGGAAGTACTAATCTAATTAATTTTACAGCAAAATAAAAAAATATGTAAATGACGGATAACGAAATCTCGATTATCACTTTATCATGCGAGAGTATAAAATGTTCGGTGACACCCGAACTTAGCCCTTTCTCACTTGTTATAATATAGTTTTGAAATTTAGCAAACGTCATTTCCTCTTCAAGAAGCTGCTCATTTGTCGGAACTGCCGATATGGGACCACTATAGCATATGGCTGCCATACAAACTGAACTATCAGAATCAAGTTCTTGTATGGAGAACTTTCACATTTCACCATGTATTTTCACAAAAGTCGGCACAGGTTATTTTCTAAAGTACAATGTAATCTCCGAAGAAATTGTTCAGTTCGGTTAACTATAGCTGCCATACAACCTGAACGGACGGAATCAAGTCCTTGTATGGAAAACTTTCACATTTGACAAGATATATTCACGAAATTTGGTATAGATTATTTTCTAAAGCAACAATGTAATCTCCAAAGAAATTGTTCAGATCGGATAACTATAGCATATAGCTGCCATACAAACTAAACAATCGGAATCACGTTTTTGTATGGAAAACTTTCACAAAAGATAAGATATATTGACGAAATTTGATATAGATTAATTTTTTATGCAACAATGTAATCTCCGAAGAAATTGCTTAGATCGTATTACTATAGAGTATAGCTACCATACAAACTGAATGATCGGAATCAAATGCTTGCATGGGAAACTTCCTCATTTGACGATATATCTTCACGAAATTTGATACGATTTATTGTTTATAGAAATAATGTAATATCAGAAGAAATTGTTCAGATCGGCTCACAGTAGCATATAGCTGCTGCGGTATCTTCACGAAATTTGGTATGGATTACTGCTTAAGTTAATAATATAATATCCAAAAAAATTGTTCAGAATGAATTACAATAACGTAAAGCTTCCATGTAAACTGAACACATAGTTACTAACAGAAGTGCACCTGTGAAGGGTATTTAGCTTCGGTGCAACCGAAGATAACGTTTTTTCTTTTTCAATATATAACAGTTGAATTTGAAATCCATCTTTTACCAAATGTTATTGTATTTATTATGTTTTACAATTCATGAATAATTTATTTATTTCTATTATTTTAATTGTTCTGGTTATATACCTTTAATGTTATTTACGGTATCAGATAATTCTGTTATTATTTTTAAATTCTCTGAATTTGTTATAAATTGTTTGATATTATTTAGATAATAATAATTTAAGAAATCGTCACGGTCTGGAGTTCCCGCTATCCATTTCCAAAGTGTTCTTAATGCGTTTATTTCTCATTTTTGTCTAACGTGGTTTTGTTTCTACTGTTCTAATAAAGTTTCAATTATTAATTTTTCTGAAACAGTTTCTTGAGTGGAAAATTCTGGATTGTCTTAATCATCTTTTTCGTAATGTATAGTGCTCTAGAAATCTCATTTTTCTTCTGCTATTATTTTTTCGAAATATGACACATTTGTGATGTGAAATATATCTCTATATAAATAAAATAAATAGAAACGTCTCCAATTTCAATAGGTACGTAGTTGTCGGGTATAGTCTATGACAACGGCTCCACCAAGCGAATTAGTATTGAAAACCTATAAGTAATTATGGTTTTATGTTATCTTTTTTTAGAATTCTACTCCTATTATTTATAATTACTTTATTTCAACAGTTTTCCTTATCTTTTTATACCTAGATTGGAGGTTGTTTCTCTCTCCTATTATTTTCTTATCCAAGCGTTTACAAATTTTCAACTTTATTTCGATAACTCACGTTCTGTAAAGAATGTGTTTCGCGAGCTTCGCTCAACTTATGTTAACATAATCGGCCTACTGAGCGCACTATTCGCAACACCATCTTGAGACCCAGCATTCATTATTGAATAATATTCGACCGAATAGCCCACGTCCAGCACGCAGTGAAGAAAAAGAATGAAGAGTCTAATACAACTTGTGCAAGAACTGAGCCCGCTTGACCTTTCCAAGCGACATCGTTCGCTTTATGATCTCTTGAAACGTTCCAAGAAGATCCGACGTTTTCGAGCCAAATTTTGTTCAGCGATAAGGTCCCTTTTCTAGTTCAATTTGTATGTAAACAAGCGAAATTGCCGCATTTGGGATGAAGAGCAATCTGAAGAGATTCAAGAGGTGTCAATTCATGATTTTATCTATCTTCAAATCTCCATGTTTTTATATTGCTATTGCGATTGCAACCAAAAAAAAAAGAATATAAAAAAAAAACGTGTACTCTATATTTCTTTTTAAAATTCAACTCATTATCTTTAACAGTTGGTTCGAACAATAAATAAAATTAAAAGTAGAATGAAATTAAATAAAAAATTCCTTAAGCAACGTATGTAATTAAGACTTGCTTTTTTAATCTTTGAATTTAAATATATTAGCATCATCGTCCGAGTGGCCGAAAAAAATATTGCGCTGGTAGTTCCAATTTAGAAGAAGAAGAAGACTCAAGTCCTCGGAGAAGTAATGTGCGAGATCGTTATTGGAAAGGCAACCGTGGCACACAATTTCATAGTAGCAGATATCGTCGATGAAGTCATAACTGGAGCAGACATTCTAGAAAATCAAGGAATAAAAATTTACATGGATTACGACTTTTCCAAATATGGAAGTTCCACTTTTGTTCGGATATGGTAGCAAATGCAGTATTTGATGAGTGATAATAACATAGAGCCAGCAGATTCTACCAAAATCAGAAGCTGTTATTTGGGCAGAAATAGTCTGCATCTATTACAAATGGAACAAACAAGTTGTGGGTTATTGAGGCCACATAAGAATCGACCCTACAAATACTTATAGGCAAAACCGTCGCTAGGACAGAACAGAATGAACGTGTTGCAGTAAGAGTATTTAATTGTTCAAGTCACCAATCAAACTTTGCAGAGGAGCTGTATTAGGTAGGTAGGTAGGTAGTGCAGCCCTGTTGTAGATCTTTTTATTATTGGTTTCAATGAAGCTACTAATGTCCGATATGCTTTTTGTAGACAAACTATTCAAGATTTGAAGATTGATGGATTCCAAGTGTTCTGTGTCGGATCAGCGATAGGGCAATTTTATAAGTCGTTATTTTATTGGTTGGCAGCTCTGCTTGTTAAAAGAGTGAGTAATTGTGCGTGCTAAAAAAATTAAATAATTTTGGTGGAAAAAGGCAGAAAATTAACAAAATCTGCCCATCAATCCGGAAAATCCAAAGCGCGGTATCCAGGTGTATTGGAGTGCAGAACCAGCGACCTACAACCACTGACTAGTTTCGATTGGAAGGTTTGTAATTTCGCCGATATCACACTTTATTGAACACAGAGGAGAAAACATCAGCTGTTTGGAGACTTTTTTGGCGCCACAAAAAATTACCTATATTACCTTAGCCTAAAAGTATACATACTAAAAATTTAGATTAATAATTATTCACAAGGCAACTGAGTTATAGGGTAGTCAAGTATTGTTTATTTTATATTTATACCTTTAATTGTTATATGAATATAATTATAAGCATACTTTAAAATCAATTATGCCAATTATCAAGACACCACCTCCAGGAGGGGGCAAAACTGCCAAAAAAGACGTCACAATCGAAGAGCTAACAAAAAAGCTAGAGGAAATGGAAGAAATGTGTAAAACACTTTCATTGGAAGTAAATACTCTAAAAGCCGAAAATATAAAGCTTAAGTCCACTGATGTAAAGAAAATTCAGAATTTGGAAAATAAGGTTGAGTTCTCAACGGATGAGGAAGAACTAGCCAGAGAAACGGAATGGATTCTAAAAAAAAGACCAGCTAAAAAGCGAAAAGCGGAATGTTCTCCTGATCTTCAGGAAAAAGCAGATAACGCCATAGCAAAACCGCTTAACCCAAAAAATAGTTCGCGGCCTCCACCAATTATGGTGTCTGGAGATGCCACAGGCAGCAATTATCAACAACTATATGCTATTGCAAAATCAGAAGCAAAAAACAATTTTACCATTAAGCTTTTAAATAATGGAATATATAAAGTAAATACTTTCTCCGTAAAGGACTATAGATGCATATCGAAAGCACTTTCGTGTAGAAATATATCTTGGCATAGCTTTGAGAATAAGCAAACGCGGCCAATTAGAGTTATTGTAAAAAATTTACACAACTCTTTTGATCCGAAATCGATAATTAACGACTTAAAAGAGCAAGGATTAAATGCACTGAGTGCTGTCAATCGTCTTCAATGGAAAACTAAAACTCCCCTCGATATGTTTTTGGTAACATTCGATCCCATGGAGAACATAAAAAAGATTTATGAAACCAAAACTATATTGAACTCTATTGTTTCTATTGAACCGGTAAAACTACCTAAGATGATACCACAATGCAAACATTGCCAGTCGTTTGGCCACACACAAAACTATTGTGGTAAACAACCAAGATGCGTTAAGTGCGCCGGTAAGCATAAAACATCTGAATGTTCGAAACCAGAGAAACAGCAGCCTAAATGCTGTAACTGTGGCGAAGTACATCCAGCCAACTATCGAGGGTGCCTTGTTGCTAAGGAATTACAGAAAATATGAGCTAACACAATTGGCCACAAAAAAGCGGATGGTCTAACCCAAAAAGTTGAAGGTTCTGTAGACTTTAGAACAAAAAACAATGAACATCAACAACAAGAAGATCCTAAAGTTACAGCTGAAAGAACCAAAAAATTCACTTTTGCTCATGTTCTAAAAGCAAATAATAATGATAATGTATCATCCAACAGCATTTTAGCACAGATCTTACAGAAACTCAATAAACAAGACGAATTCAACACTTCCTTACAAAATCGCTTATGCAAGCTTGAAAAATATCTTTTTAATACCAAAGATCACTAAATCATTAAAAATTCTTCTATGGAACTCAAATGCGTTAATCAAAAATGAAATCGAAATTGTACTAAACTCAGAAAATGTTGACGTATGTATGATATCGGAGACACATTTTACGTCACAAACCTATTTTAAAATTAAAAATTATGAAACTTACCATACAATTCATCCTAGCAATTGCGCCCGTGGCGGAAGCGCAATACTAATCAAAAATACGATCAAACATTTTGAGGAAGAAAAACTTTCAACTGATAAGTTTCAAGCTACAACAGTGACTATTTACGGAGTTAAGAGTCCACTCTCACTTACCTCTGTGTACAATTCCCCAAAGCATCTAATCCAGTTTGAAGAGTACCAACACTTAATAAACAGACACAGGTATAGATTCATAATGGGTGGAGATTTCAACGCAAAGAACACGCACTGGGGTTCAAGGCTTACGACTACAAAGGGGAGAGAACTCTATAAAGCACTGCAGTCAACCGGAAGTTACGCTTTCTCGACGAACTTACCATCATATTGGCCAACAGATAATCAAAAGATTCCAGACCTGATAGATTTTTTCATTGTCGGCAAAATATCCCAGAACTATTTGTCGGTCAATAAGGGTTATGACCTTAATTCGGATCATTCTCCAATCTATTTAAGCTATAGCGAAACCATCATCTTTAAAGAAAAATACTTTAGAACGACCATGGAATGTGACGAAAGTAAATATGACTCTATGTTAAATACTGACCAGTTAGAATCTGAAATTTTACACTTTACAACAAGTATACAACACGCAGCTTGGAAAAGTACACCGGAATTAAAGAAAATTGCTGTAAACTCTCAATATCCTAATGATATAAGAGAAATAATTAAATTAAAGAGAAAGCTACGACGTAAGTGGCATCAAACTCGTTGTCCAGTTGATAAATCTATTTTAAATAAAGTCTCTAAAAATCTTAATCGGAAAATTAAGAAGTTTAAAAATGATAGTTTCGCAAAATATCTTCGGTCCTTAAGCAATGGAAAAAATTCTGACTACTCTCTTTGGAAAAGCTGTAAAAGACTACAAACACCAGAAACTCAAGTAGGTCCCCTTAAAATAAGTGCTGATAGCTGGGCCAGAGACGATTTAAAGAAAGCAGAAGTGTTTTCGGATTATTTAGCCAAAATATTCTCCCCATATGAAACTTACGTAGATTATCCTACTGCTTCCAGTCAAGAAAGCGAAGAAATTTCAAGTTGCACAAGCAGTGAGCTAAGTGAGGAAATCAAAAATCTGAAAAACAAAAAATCCCCCGGTTATGACCTGATTACTGCCGAGGTCCTAAAACAGCTTCCTCAAATAAGCATAGTAAAAATTGCCAACATTATTAACGCGGCTTTTCATCTTAAATACGTGCCAACTTATTGGAAAATTGCTGAAATTATCATGATTCCAAAGCCAGGGAAACCAGGATATGATGTATCTTCTTACAGACCCATATCACTTCTACCGATAATATCGAAGCTTTTTGAGAAAATTCTCATAAAACGTATCAATAAAATCATTGAACGAAAAACCATAATTCCAGCGCATCAGTTTGGGTTTCGAGCCAACCATTCTACGATTGATCAAATCCACAGGATTACGCACATTATTGAAAAAGTCTTTGAGGAAAAAAAGTTCTGTTCTGCAGTGTTTTTGGATGTTGCAAAAGCGTTCGATAAAGTTTGTCACAAAGGACTGCTTTCGAAACTGAAACTGATTTTACCGAAACAGCATTATGACATCATAAAATCGTACTTATCAGATCGCTACTTTCGCGTTAAACAAGGAGACAAATATTCTATTCTTAGGGAAATAAAAGCAGGAGTTCCACAAGGTAGTGTGTTGGGCCCTCTTCTTTATATACTATTCACGCACGACCTGCCAATAGACTGCAATTATACAACAGCCACATTTGCAGATGATACCGCGTTGCTTGCTGTTGGTAGAAGTGAACACGAGTCCACTACTAATCTCCAAAAAGTTGTAAATAAAGTCGTACAATGGGCAAATAAATGGCAGATAAAACTGAATGAAGCTAAGTCTGTACACATTGTTTTCACATACAACAAGATACAGCTCTTACCAATTTTCATAGACGGTGTACGAATACCGCACTTTAATTCCGCCAAATACTTAGGAATGACGCTTGACACTAAGCTACGGTAGAAAGTTCACGTAAAAAACAAACGTAAGGAGCTGGACATGCGACTTAAAAATTACAATTGGTTAATCGGTAACAAATCAGTGTTATCCATCGAAAATAAGTTACTTATCTATAAGCAAATACTCCGACTGATATGGAGCTATGGTGCACAACTCTGGGGATGTACTAACCCAAACAATAAGAAAGTCATCCAACAATTTCAAAACAAAGTACTAAGACTAATTGTCAAAGCGCCTTGGTATTGTAGATGTGCTGATATAGAGCGTGATCTAGGCGTACACTCGGTTAACGCAGAAATACTAAAAATTGCAACAGCACATAGTGCAAGATTGCTACAGCATTGTAACGAAGAAGTAGTTATGTTAACTTCTAGTGATGGACCACCAAGACGACTCAAACACAGCGATCTTTCAAATTAGCCAATACTCTCATAGTAGTTTTGTGATTTTGTAATTATATTTTTAAGTCCTATTCAAGTTGCTTGTTAGTCCTTTCTTTTATTTGAACTAGTTGCAATGTATAAACAAAATACAAAAAAAAAAAAATTATTTTATTGCCTTATTTTGGCCATATCTCTTTATTTATATTGCATTTTGTCGTACTTTTCCAACTGTTATTTGCTAATTGTTGAAATTGTATATTGAGCTCTTTCCTGATCGATCCTAGCGGACTTGGTATTAACTTTGCCTCCGATTCGTTTAAAAAAAATCCTGCCTTTGCCAACTCGTCTGTTTTTTCGTTGCCGAAAATGTTCCTGTGACCGGGAACCCAGATCAAGTCTAGGTGGAGCTTGTCTTCTAGTGACCTCAGTGACTAAAGGTCAAACCATCAAAACAAAGCTAAACTCAATATAAAGAGAAGAGGTAAACGAGTGAGACAAAGAAAAAACGGCTTTCAGTGCTGGAGATGGTTTATGGCAATATTTATTGGATTATAAATATAACGCTCCTGTCATCTTGTCATCTTTTAAAGTTTACAATATTAATTCATCATATTAAAGCCTTTTTACCAAGCAACTCAGAGTTTTCTCTACCAATCAATATGCGCCTCTATCATAATTCCTAATTGCGATATTGCAAATAAAGCTGAAATGAAATCTCAATACCACAAGATAAGTCAACAGGTTCTTAATTAAGGCTTTTAGCGATTTTCAGGAAAAATCCAGATTATCTTGTTTCTACGGTTCTTGATTCTCGCTTAAACCTCAAATATTTTTCAACTGAGTAAATTAATAGGTATGAGGTTTTATTAAAACACAATAATGTTCTTCATTATTTTTAAATTCTTGTTTACTGATTATTGAGTTGTATTAGGAATACATACACAGGCAGGCAGTAAATGGAATTTATAGTATAGTATATATAAACTAGATGGAATGAATATAAAAACTATATTACTAAATATATAATGTGTACACGAATAGAAATAATAGAAATTACAATTTCAATATCTTAAATTGAAATTATAAAGACTTCCGAACCTTCTTTAAAAATATAAACAAATAACTGTGCGGAATAAGCAGTCATGAAAGGCAAGAGAGTTTTTCAAGCGTCGAGATCTAAAACTGCTCAGCTACATAAACAAAAATTTCAACAGCTAAGGTTTAAAGTACTTTAGAACCGTTTGTTACGATTTTATTTATTGAAAGAAAGCAATATACCAGGTTCTTCAATAAGTTTTGTCGATCGATAAGAGAGGGCGTTGCAACTAGCCCAAATTTTGTTTTGTTGGTACACTCTTCATATGAACGTATGTAAATTTCAAACTCTCAACTTATTCTTTGTTTACAAGGCATTTAGTGTCGCCGTGTCACAGTATTTTTTTACAATGAAAAAATTTAAAATCACGCAGTGATAAATTTCTTATTTTTGGAAGCTGTAGCACCAAAAGAAATTCACGAACGAATGTTAAAAGTGTATAATGATTGTTCATTGCTGAATTTAAAAAACGCATCACCACCAGAAATCATAGCCAAATACAGGATATAGTTTTGAAAGATTGTCGATTGACTGATAGAGATTTAGTAGAGGCTCTACACCAGTAGTCGGCATTTCTTAGCACAATTGTGCATACTAACTTCACACGTACGCGTACGCTCTACCGTTCAGTCGTTGTCGAGCCAGCAACGAATTAACATCATGTAAGATTATAGCGCAAAACCAAATATGCCCTGCAAGAAATATTTTATGATTTTAAATGCCTTTGGTGCCATACAATGCATTTTATGTTCCAAGTCTTTTAAAGATAATAGGGAATATATCCTTAAAAAACATTTTGTTAATTTTCATTACACTCTTAATTATTTATAAAATTTGCTTAATTTTAATTCAAATTTCTCACTGGACTACTTTTTTTCGTGCTCACCAACACAGTGACAGATCCTCTCATACCGACCACTGCTCTACACCATACATGGGCGTTTAGACCAGTGGTCGGCAAAAGTTAAACTGTGACTGTGTTGGTGAGCACAAGCGAACTGCTCCGTATGAGCATCCCAGTCGGAAATTGCGTGAATTGAAAAAAAGTTATCACTTATTGCGTTTCAATGAGAACATAAAAAAAGGTATTGCATATACAGTGTACATACGTGCATAGATACAAACTTAAATAAAACATTCAAAAATTCATTTGGATTTATGTATGTCATGTAACATACATAGTTACAAACATAAAAATATAATAAAAATTATAAAAATAATTTGCATTTGCCTGCTTTAAATTTCGAAAATATATGTACACGTTATGATATTTCTGTGATAAAATTATCAATAATATTTGGTTTGTCTTTTTAGTGTCTTAAAACACAAAATGCATTGCAATTCACAAAAAGCATTTTTAAGCATAAAGATTGTCTCGCAAGGCATCTTTGCATTTAAGAAACAAAGCGCAACAGTGAAGCACGATGTTGATTCGTTGCTGTCTCCCCAACTACTAAACCAGAGATAAAGAGATGTTTAACTCCTCTCTCACTGGAAGTGAGAGAGCAATTGCTAAACGTCAAAACCACCTAAACTTTGACAGTTGATCGAGTTCAGGAGGTTTTGACGTTTAGCAATTGAAACGAGCGATGGCCAGATTGAAATCTTACCAAAAATATATATACGGAGGATTTGTTGCATCGTTCAAGACCTCTTATCAAAAATGCAAAACAATGAAAATTAAATAAATTTGTGAAATTTAAAGGTATTTGATGAAATGTTTTGTAATTTGAAACATCATAGTATTATTTTCAATTGAAAATTATTAAAAAACTTTTAATGATTGAGAGCTAACAACCTTAAATCCTATTATTGGGTATTGAAAGGACAAAAGTCAGTTGTTATAATATTCTTTAAAAAGATTTAAATAGTTTCTCCATATAATAAATAACCACTATTTAGTAATTTATATTCGTACTAAATGTTGGGTATTGGGTTAAAATGCCCAAAAATTGTTATTTTGTTCGATCTGGCCATAATGGAAAATGTTATAAAAAACGCTAATTTTGAGGCGCTCTCACACTGGAATAAGTTTAACATCCCCTTATTCCTGTACTAAACGATAGAGCGTAAGAATACGTGTGAAGTGAGAGGGCACAATTGTGCTATGAAATGCCGACCACTGGTTTTGACTCACATGAGCAGTTACTCTCAGCATACGTATTCTTACGCTCTTATTTCAGTCGCTATTGAGAGCGAAAAAACCAGTTTTGCACTGTGGGATATTGAATTGATTTTCCTGCCAGTTACGCTCCAGACAGCAACGAGGTAACGTAGGTAGTCGGTATGTTGATGTTTTTTTATGCCCTAGTATATTTTTGCCCCATTTGAAATGTATAACATAAATAAAATGTTATAATTTCAGATACCTTTGGTGGGGTAAATTGGGAGTTGACTACTTTTACTAGCAAACTAGTTAGCGGAAATTTTAAGATAAAGTTGAAATTGTGAAGAATTATCTCTCTCAATACCCTCATATTTCTCAAAGTATTTATGGAAGGTATTATAGTGCCTCCTAAAATTATATGCCCGGGTCCCCTTTACACACATATTAAACAATAGACATTGCATATTACCAAAGGCATCGGAAATCATAAAGCAATATTTGTCATTCATTTTGAACAAACACCTATAGGTACGCGCATAAATAGTATCATAAAACAATCACGCGGCGCACGATATTGCTTCGCTGTTGTTTGTTAATCAACTGACATGGATAATATGATACGAGACTATCGCATTGGCTCTCATTTTTCCCCTCAAACGCGTTCCCTGATTATTTGACAGCCAAGGAGATCAGGGAATTTTTGGCAGTTGATTTCAGAAAAGGCGGGATGCCAGAAGTAAAGCGCTGTAATTACTTGACAATATTAGTGTGAAATGAAATTTCACTGAACTGTGCGAACATATTTTGGCAAAATAAATGTTTATGTAAATTTATTAATGATTTTGCATTTTAGCTTTTATATATGTATGCATTTTCAAAGTGTTTTATTTAGTGTTTTGTATAATTTATTACATACTCAATATAACGTTTTTCAGCAGTGGCATCATTGACAAATGTTATAAAAAATGCGAGTTTTGACAGCTCTCTCTCGAATCAAAGAGTCTCGTATCATATTATCCATCCAACTGACTGCAAATGTTCTTTGTCCCATGGTAGCCACTTTACGCTCGCGGTTACCAATACATCCATACATTTCATTTGCCCATCTCTGCTCTACACCAGTGGTCGGCATGAGAGGATCTGTCACTGTGTTGGTAAGCACGAAAAAAAAGTAGCCCAGTGAGAAATTGGAATTAAAACAAGAAAAAACGTTAACTTCGGTTGCACCGAAGCTAAATACCCTTCACAGGTGCATTTCTGTTAGTAACTATGTATTCAGTTTGTATGGAAGCTATATGCTAAAGTAATCCGTTCTAAACAAGTTTTTTAGAGATTACATTGTTGCCTTAGAAAATAACATATATCAAGTTTCGTGAATATATCTTGTCAAATGTGAAAGTTGTCCATACAAGAACTTGCTTCCGATCGTTCAGTTTGTATGGCAGCTATATGCTATAGTTAACCGATCTGAACAATTTCCTCGGAGATTACATTGTTGCCTTAGAAAATAACATATATCAAGTTTCGTGAATATATCTTGTCAAATGTGAAAGTTGTCCATACAAGAACTTGATTCCGATCGTTCAGTTTGTATGGCAGCTATATGCTATAGTTAACCGATCTGAACAATTTCTTCGCAGATTACATTGTTGCCTTAGAAAATAACATATACCAAATTTCGTGAATATATCTTGTCAAATGTGAAAGTTTTCCATACAAGAACTTGTTTCCGATCGTTCAGTTTGTATGGCAGCTATATGCTATAGTTAACCGATCTGAACAATTTCCTCGGAGATTACATTGTTGCCTTAGAAAATAACATATATCAAGTTTCGTGAATATATCTTGTCAAATGTGAAAGTTGTCCATACAAGAACTTGATTCCGATCGTTCAGTTTCTATGGTAGCTATACGCTATAGTTAACCGATCTGATCAATTTCTTCGGAAATTACATTGTTGCCTTAGAAAATAATCTGTACCAAATTTCGTGAATATATCTTGACAAATGTGAAAGTTTTCCCTACAAGAACTTGATTCCGATCGTTCAGTTTGTATGGCAGCTATATGTTATAGTGACCCGATATCGGCCGTTCCGACAAATGAGCAGCTTCTTGAAGAGAAAATGACGTTTGCAAAATTTCAAAACGATATCTTAAAAACTGAGAGACTAGTTCGTATATATACAGACAGACAGACGGACAGACAGACGGACATGGCTAAATCGACTCAGCTCGACATACTGATCATTTATATATACACTTTATAGGGTCTCCGACGATTCCTTTTAGGTGTTACAAACTTCGTGACAAACTTAATATACCCTGTTCAGGGTATAAAAAATTAAGCAAATTTTATAAATAATTATTAGTATAATGAAAATTAACAAAATGTCTTTAAAAGACTTGGAACATAAAAGGCATTGCATGGCACCAAAGGTATTTAGAATCATAAAATATTTCTCGCAGGGCATATTTGGTTTTGCGCTATAGTCTTGCGTGATGTTAATTCGTTGCTGGCTCGACAACGACTGGACGATAGAGCGTAAGCGTACGTGTGAAGTTAGTTTGCAAAGTTTTGCTATGAAATGCCGACCACTGCTCTACACATATCTTTTTAGGCAGTGTGTGCCATATTTTAAGAGAAATTTTAGTATTCGCTAACAGTGAAACAAGAACACATTCGAATGCGACTTTCTCAGTGAATAGCGACTTCCATTTGTTTCCAGAACTCAAAAAATGTATGCGCTGCAAGCGTTTTCATCAAATGAAGAGGTCATAACGGCTGTTGAAGTGTATTTTGCAGACCTTCCAGATCCACATATTGGAGTATCGTTGTAGCAAGTGTATTAATGTTCATGGGGATTATACTGAAATAAAGTGTTTTTCGAATCATAAAATTGCGTTTTTCTTATCAAATGCATGTAATATTTTTAATTTCGAAAAGTGGGTAAATCAAAAGTGCAGAAATGAGATTAAAACCATGAAAATACATTAATATAATCATAAATTGAAGCAATGTGACGAATGGATTCTTTAGTTCCCAATTTGATACACAAGATTTCAATAGTAGGGTTACTAAACATAACCACAGACAGGAGATAAGAATTGCAAGCTTTTCCATTCAGGATTTTTACTAAGAATATAAAATATTACAAGTATGATGCCAACAACCGGAAAGTGTAAGTATGGGTAAATCTATAATTTTAAAACGCTTAATGTGTGGAGGGCCGGTTCGTCGACCAGCGACTGAAAGATGAAACTCCTCCAGATTAAACGCCAACACGCGAAGGCGGCCTCCGCCAATCTAGTGCTTCGTATGGAACAAGATGGAGCCGATGTCGTTCTGATCCAGGAACCGTGACTGACTATTAACGGGATCTCTGGATTGAGGACGAAGAGCCAAAAGCTGCTGGCGGCCAAGGATGCAGGTAGAAACAGAGCCTGTGTGTTGGTCAGAAATGCATTAACGGTATATCTTTTACCAAATTTCAGCAACGCCCTGGGTTACCTCAAGGATGCAAATGGAAAGTGGGCTCTTAGCAGTGAAGAAACACTTTAGATGCTCCTTGATGTTCACTTCCCGAGAAACACGACCCCTGTGGGGGTATCTCTCGGAGTGTTGCATGACGACTGCGCTGAGACGGGTCAGAGTTACGTTCATCCCGAAGGCTGGCAAGGCCTCTCATGTTACGGCCAAGGATTTCAGGCCCGTCAGCCTCTTCTCCTTCTTGCTTAAAACTCTGGAGAGACTAATGGACTGGTATATAAGTAGGCGTATTCCGAGAGACGATCTATCAGGAGCGCAACATGTACTTATATCGTAAACCAAGGTCTGTGGATACTGCCCTGTATACTATCGTGTCATGGTTTGAGGAAGCAATTGTGGTAAGGGACCTTTCTTGATATCGAAGTAGCTTTCAAAAACGTCCTGTCGGATCGGTGTGTAGCCGCGAAGGTGGCTATTAGACTCAGAGAATCTGGATTCTTAAAGGAACACGTATCTGAACACTCGGATACCCTCACATATTTTGACTGCATACCAGATCAACTGGATCATGAAGTCGCAGGTAATTGCAAAGCTGATGAGCTAGCAAGGAAAGGCACCCTACATAGAATCATTATCGGTAAATTGAGAACGGGTTGGTGCTCCTGCATCCTCTTGTGTTCCATTACTGGTTGCTGGGCCTCGCGGTTGCTTGGCTAACGCTGGGCCAGTATCGGTACTTGCGCAGTCACAAAAGCATTTTGGCTCAAGATAGTTAGCAGGAGATTTACCGATCTCTTTGCCCTCAGTAAGGCAAGCCTTTCATTAGAAGTGGGGCTTTTGACATGGCCACTGCCCTATTGGCACACATGCTGTAAGTTTGTGAATCTTACCAGACGCCGTCTGCAGAAGCTGTTTGGAAGCAGATGCGGTAGAAACAAGGCAGCACTTCCTTGTTGACTGTACCGCGTTTGGGAGGTCAAGACTTAGACACTTCCTATCGAACTGGCGAGTGTTGAAGTTAAGCGCCTACACCTTTTCATCTTTAAAGTATATGATTTCAAAGGCTGTACGTCGAATCGAAATAGGATGACTACCTTGCGAAGCAATTGAAAAGAATTGAATTTGAAAGAGTATCGTCAAATATCACTCGTTGTGTTTTAATATAAATATTAGAAGATACACATTAAATAAATCATGGTAGTTGATCTAAAGCTTTGCTAAAGCCAGTGTATATAACATATTAAATTTTAAATTAAAATTAAAATTTTATTAAATTACATATGTGACATATATTGTTCCCCACTAATTGAGTAATGCCAAATGTTCATGCTATCAGTCCAGATCTTTCCTTAGCCCAATATACGCGATATAATGACTTCCATTCATTTTGACTTTTCATCTGACGTTAAAGCGTGTATATCCGTAAAAGTCTATATGTTATGCGTGAATTTCAAAGAAATTAAGTGATTAATTTATCAGTCTAGACAACCAGAAGTTGAAAATATTTATATTAGATACATTCTTTGAACAATACTACATATACCTCACAGATTGACCGATATGTTCGATAAAAATTCAGCCATATGCACAAGGGTCTACATAATTCGTTCCTTGAAACAAGAAACTATTTGTGTAAAGTTTTATTCACATGAAACTTCATTAATGTTTGACTTACATATGTACTGTAGTGTGAATGAATCAGATAAAATTTAGATTTCGGTTTTATGTGAAGTAAGTTGTCATTGTCCATAGTTGAGTTGTAGTTTTTCGACTAGTTGCTAAGATATAATGCTCCTATGAAGTGGAAATGGTTGTTACCCATTTGCATAGTATATGAAGAGATGCTTAAAGGACTTATTCTCAACAAGTTTGGTTGATTTAGCTTAAGCGGTTTCAAATCTGAATAGTCCAATGAACCATTTAGGATAAGTTATGTGGTTTTATGTGTTTTCGTTTAATGGCATTTTGTGGGCGTGGCCGAGTAGAGTATGAATTTTTACCAAAGTTACAGCTTGCGTAGACGAAAGGACGTACGGATGATTGGACAGACAGACGGTCACCCCATTTTAACTCTTTTCGTCATATTTATATTATATATATATATATATATATATATATATATGTATGCATACATGTACATATGTATATATGCATTCATGTACGTTTGTATACATCACACTATAACCAACTCCACATGTTACGAGAATATAAACAAATTGTGAAAGAATTAAACATTTGTTTTCGACGAAAAGGTGGAAGGATAACAGCCACGCTTGCTATCTTATAAGCTTACATTATGGGTTTTAAATGAACATTACTCTTTTTTGTTTCATATTCGAAATAATTGAAACCTAGGTAACTGAAATGAGGTATGCATATGTACATACATATGTTACTCACTCAACCATTGAAACTTTAATCACTGTAATTGGGATAATGGCTTTAGACCACGGTCTACACCTATCATTCATATCCAACTAAATCACCTACATAAATAGCTTAAAGTCAGAAATAAATTCGAAAACTATTATGTCATATGTATTTTCGCTAAGAGAGAGTCTAGAACTTTTAAATGGCATAAACTTTTAAATTAAAAATATATTTTTTTCATTAAAATAACTTTATTTTCTGCCTTATATTTACTTACATTCTTCGTCGTATGCTTTTGATTGTATTTCAGGAGGTTTCCTATTATATTTTTCTAAGTTACAAATTTCGCAGTTATTAATAAATTCGGTTATTATACCCTGAACAGGGTAAATTAAGTTTGTCACGAAGTTTGTAACATCAAGAAGGAATCGTCGGGGACTCTATAAAGTGTATATATAAATGATCAGTATGTTTAGCCGAGTCGATTTAGCCATGTCCGTCTGCCTATCTGTCTGTTTGACCGTCCGTCTGTCTGTATATGTACGAACTAGTCCCTCAGTTTTTAAGATATCGTTTTATTTAATTTTGCAAACGTCATTTTCTCTTCAAGAAGCTGCTCATTTGTCGAAACTGCCGATATCGGACCACTAAAACATATAGCTGCCGTACAAACTTAACGATCGGAATCAAGTTCTTGTATTGAAAACTTTCAAATGTGACAATGTATCTTCACAAAAGTTAGCACTGATTATTTTCTAAGGCAACAATGTAATCTCCGAAAAAATTGCTCAGATCGGTTAGCTATAGCATATAGCTGCCATACAAACTGAATGATCGGAATCAAGGGCTTGTATGGGAAACTTCCTCATTTAACGATATATCTTCACGATATTCGGTGTGAGTTATTGTTCTCAGAAATAATGTAATATCGCAAAAAATTGTTCTTATCGGCTTACTATAGCATATAGCTGCCGTACAAACTCAACAATCGGAATCAAGTTCTTGTGTTGAAAACTTTCACATTTGACAAGGTATCTTCACAAAAGTTGACAGGTTATTTTCTAAGATAATAATGTAATCTCGGAAGAAATTGTTCAGATCGGATTACTATAGCATATATATAGCTGCCATACAAACTAAATGATCGAAATCAAATGCTGCATGGGAAACTTCCTCATTTCACGGCATATCTTCACGAAATTTGGTATGAGTTATTGTTTATAGAAATAATGTAATATCAGAAGAAATTGTTCAGATCGGATTACTATAGCATATAGCTGCCATACAAACCTAACGATCGGAATCAAGGGCTTGTATAGAAAACTTTCGCATTTGACGATATATCTTCACGAAATTTGACATGGATTACTGATTAAGGCAATAACATAATCTCTGAAAAAATTGCTCACATCGGAACTGCACACATATTTACAAAAAGAAATGTCCCTGTGAAGGGTATTTAGCTTAGGTGCAGCCGAAGTTAACGTTTCTTCTTGTTTTTAATTTTAGTTTGGAGTTATAGATTTGTGTGGTTAATTCTTCAAAAACGACTTGTATACCTCTATGGTTCTTTTCTAAGTGCTCATTTTCAATGATTTCACTTAAATTGTTTTCTTCTTCTATATCCTTTAGTAAGGTAAAACATCTTTTAATTCAAAAATCGCTTTTTTTTAGAAATTAATTCCCCATGGGTAGCCTTATAATTTACATAAAATGCATGGTCTATTAAAATTGCATTTGGTTTTGTAGGGTTAAAATGGTTTTTTATTAGGGTAATAGTAGTATTTCTATCTAACTGCTTGAGTTGGATTATTTTCCTTGTGTTCTTAAAAATTGACTTGTTTTTTATTCTCATGGATTCTGATGTAATTTTCTTGATAACTATTTGATTTTTAAAAAGATGTAGTGGAGAGGAAGTCTCTCTAATTGTCAAAGGATCGGATTCTAACGCATTTATATTCATTGGTTCATGTTCAATATGACATAACGCGTCTGCGTTGCTCTTTTTCGTTCCTTTTTTGTATTTTATTTCATAGTCGAATTTGGATAATTAGTCGCCATCTGACAAGTTTTGAACTAGGTTCATTAATGGAGAAAAGCCCTGTTGACGGTTTGTAATCAGTTTCAATTAAAAACTTGCGTCCGAAGATATATGGTCTAAATATTTAGTAGCCCATACGATTGCTAGAAGTTCCATTTCTTTTGTACTATAATTAATTTCATGTTCATTAAGAGTGCGACTCGCATCTGTTATGAGAGTGAATGTTTTTGTAAAGTCAGGATATTCCAGAATTGGGTCGTAAATTAGTAATGTTTTAAGTGTATTGAAGCTTTCTTATGTAGTATTGTGGGTCAAAAGTCTTTATTTTTGCGTTCTTCTTTAAATATTTAGTCATGGGTTTGGCGACCAGAGGATAGTCCTTTATAAATTTCCTGTAGTAACCGGTTAGACCAATAAACTGTATAATTTGTTTAGGAGTCTTGGGTATTGTAAAACTTTTGACACACTCTATTTTCTTTGGATTTGGTTTATTACCATCCAATGTCACAATGTGTCCAAGGAGCTCAGTTCCTTTTGTCAAGAATTGTGATTTGTCCAATTGTACTTTAAGATTGGCTTCCTTTAGCCGATTAAAAATTAACTCTACGGAATTAATGTGTTCCTGTAGGGATGTGGAAAAAATTATGATATCGTCTAAATAAACGTTTATGTATTCTTTGAGGATATTGTTCAATAATTTTTGCAATGTCGCTGGCACGCATTTTCTGTCATTTTCTTCAATTTCAATTTAATGGAATCCTTTGCTAAATCTAGTATGGGGAAATACCATATTGGATCTGCCCAATTAATCTAATATTTCATCAATAGTTGGAATTGGATAATTTTCGTCTGCCGTTACTTCGTTTAGTTTACGATAGTCTATTACAAGTCTCAATTTAGCCTTTCCACTGGCATCGGCTTTTTTCGATACGATCTATATGAATACTGAATATGGGGAATTGCTCTACTTTATTATCTTATTATCAAGCATTTCTTGAATTTGTTTTTCAACCTTTTATTTATGAATACTCGTATAGGGTTATCTATAAGGTGCGTTCCAAAGTAAACAGGACTTTTTGAATCTAGCACCACCTGGTGGAACCATCTATCTAAGTACATGTCGACTGGTGCGTAAGAATCGGCCAATGAGGTTTTCATGACATCGATTTTAAGTGAAGTTATTACGTTTTAAGGGTCAGTATGTTTGTGTTATCGGTGCGAAAATGAGCTTTGAACAAAGAGCCAACATTAAATTTTGTTTTAAAATTGGTAAAACTTTTATCGAAATGTTTCAATTGATGAAACCAGTTTATGGCGACGATTGCCTATCCCGTAGCAGAGTGCTCGAGTGGTTTCAACGTTTTCAAAGTAGTCGTGAGGACATAAAAGACGATCAACATGTGGGCCAATCAAAATCCGGCCAACGAGCTAAAACATTCGACATGCTTTTGGACTATATTGAAGTAGAAGGAGACTATTTTGAATAAAATAAATTGATTTTGCCGAAAAACCATTTGTTCTGTCTTTTTTAAGTCCTGTTTCCTTTGGAACGCATATACGATTTGTATATGATTTGGTGAAGATTGGCACGTTACCATTAGCTCTTATCTTAAGTTTAATTGCTGATGTAAACTTAACTTAGTATTTTCTTGATAGATAATATTTGAATATTTGTTTATAATTGGCATAAGCTTTTTTTTTCTTCAAGATTAGGATGCTGAGTTCTAATTTGTTCCTTCAATTGTTTGTATTCTTTTTCTCTACTAATATTGAAATTTGCGTTGTTCTCATGCAGCGCGGATATGCTTTCTGACTTAAAAACTAGATTTGATTTTATATTGTTAAAAGGCTCCTTGTCTGGAATTACGTTTTTTTCTATTTTGGAGGCATCTTTTCTTTTGACAACAAGAGATAATCGCATTTCCCAAACTTAATTGTGTTATTCGCATAGTTTATGCTTGCTTTTAAAGACCTTAATACATTGTTACCTATTAAACCGTCATAGAAATTATTAAATTTAGTTATATTGAATTCGATTACATCGAGTCCTGTACCAAATTCTGCAAAAACTTTGATTGTCACTTTTTCATTTATACAGATTTGTAATGTGTTTATGTAGATGAGGTTTATTTTCTTAATCCATTAGGAGGCAAATGCCAGGATTTAAAATTGAGTTGGTTGTACCCGTATATGGAAGTTCTCCGAAGCTGAAGGCCGAAAATTTTCAAAAGGTTTTTGATTGTAAGCCCTGTAGTTATTATCTGTATTCATGGAAGTATTACAAGTATTCGAATGGTTATAAGCGCCTTGTGTTGCGAAATTCGGTTGTAGGTTTTGTTGATTGAAATTCGAATCATTAGTTCCAGTATTTGGAAAATTAGCATCCATTGGCTCAGGTAATGAAAAACGATTGTAATTTCAATTTTGGGTTGAAAAATTTTGTTGTGGATTAACATTTTGTTGGTTAAGGTTTTCCTATTGAAATTCTGATTAGGATTTTGTTGATAATTTTGCCTGTGGCGATTGTGGTTAGTATTATTCTGGTTGTAATTGGAGTTTTGTTATTGATAACTATGCTTGTAATTACTGGAATTTGAAATATTTTGTGAACTAATATTTTGGTTGGAATTTTGTTGCGTGTACTTCTGTTACGATTTATATTAGTTTTGTTTGTGTGAGTTTTGTTCATTTTTGTTTTGTGTGAAAAATTGTTGGTTGACTAGTCGAAGGTGAGCATATCCAGCTTCATTGCTTCTTCTATAATGTTTGGATTCCTACATACTAGAATAGTCTTCATGAGTTCGCGGATTTTAGCTTTAAAATTATTTAGATCTGTGCAGGAATAGTTTTGAGCAACAGCATTTGCAGCTGCTACGTCTTTCCCGAGAATGAGTAAGGTTTTATTGTTGAGCCGTCTAAGTTTTCCTTTTGTCGCGTCAAAAAAGTCGAAACTTGTAGTTTTAAATCTAACTGCTCCTAGTGAATCGAAAGTTCATCGCAACTCAGTCGATCACCAAAATTATTTTGGAGTACTTCCTTGATTTCGTTTCAAGAAATGGCTTGGCAATTTATTCCAGTGATCTCCCTTGCTTTGCCTTTTAACTTACTTTTAATTAAGTCGGAAAACAAGTTTTGTGAAAGTTCATCATATGTCTGTAGCATTGGGTGTACCCTATCTAGATCCCTGTGGTAGCCGTTAAATTCGGGTAAATTTCCCAAATATTAAAGGAGATCGAAACGTATTTGAACGATTTTATTTATTTTTAATTTTAATACTTTTCTTGCTTCTCTTATTTAATATTTTGAATTTTTTTTTTGATTTCTCTAACGAAGTCAGTTAATTCTCTATTAACTTCTATTTCTATTTACTACTATCGTAAATACCTTATACTACAAGTATTTAAACAAAGTCTTCGATATCCTGGAGTTGAGAGATGTCTTGGAGTTGAGGGATGTCCTGGAGTTGAGGCATGTCCTGGAGTGAATTCTTTGCAATTTCCACAACATCCAATTTTAATTTTATTTGAACTCTGTTATTTTCACAGTCCAAAGAACGTTATTTGTTTTCTCTTTACCACGACTACTAAAATTATTACAGCTGTCAGATATTTATTTTGCTCAAAATATTTTCGATTGAATTTTTATTCATTTGCTTTTTGCGTTTTTTTTTTGCACAGACTATCTTTTAAGCTGTTTGCAAATTTTTTATTTTAAAAGTTTGGTTTTTTTATACCGATTAGGAATTTAAAATTTCCTTACTACCCTTGTTTGTTTACTTCCTTACACAGATAGGAAACGGTATCCTACCGACTTCACCACTCTTAAATTTGCACAAACTTTTAAATTAAAGAAGATATCTCTTTTTATTAAAATAATTTTCTTTACTTCCTTAAATTTACTTCTATTCTTCTTCGAATGTTCCAAATCGACTGCATAATTTTAGTAAGTATTACCATACTATATGTATTTTTAAAATGAACTCAGGTATTTAATAAATAATCAAGATAGGAATGATGCAACAGTTTTGCCAAGCACTGGACGTGGAAAGATGTTGATTTAGTGACATATGAACATAGTATGCCACAGTTGAAAAATGGTACATCTTATGGTCCTCAAATTCGGCAAATAATGAAAGATAAATATTATATAAAGTTAATAACTGTTCTAGAAATTGAAGCTTTGAAAAAGTTTTGTATTGATAGTCAAAAATTTCGTTACAACCACTAAGTACCAAATTATGAAAAATATGCTGACAATCTGGAGCTTTCTCTACGAGTAAATTTAATTATAAAATTATGCTATCTCCGTAATAATCTGGATAAAATTATAGTAAGGAACAGGGAGGGCGGTTTAATTAGAATCTAAAGATAATGAAAGAAAGGTATCAATGTTAATTGAATTGTCACATAATTTCAGATTACTGCTGATTTTTAAAAAATATAAAAAAGAAGCCCATTAAAGGCATTTTTTAGAAATAAATTGTTACAAAAAAGTATCCAGAAATTGTAAATAAAACGTAAAATATTTTCTTATTTATAAATATTTATTTGATTTGATGATTTTTCCACTTCTCGAAACACTTTTCGTAAGCACTTTTGATGATGGCCTTCAGCTACTTTGTTTCATCTCTTCGATTGCCTGAAAACGGGTTCCATTTCGATTATTGTTGACTTGTTTGCATGCCCAACTTATAAACATATTTCTCATCGGCAGTTATGATGCTCTTCAGAATGTGGAATCAGAATTCGTACGATCGACAATGTCCAAAGAGACCTGTTTACGCTACTCTATTTGAAAAAAAAAGCAAGAACGCGTTTCATACCCAAAAAGCGCAACACACTATGTACGCTCACGCTCATATTTGGCATGCTATTTAAGAACAATCCTTCTAACTTGGCAAAATACATTTTTTTGAAATACCATTTACCCGGGGAATTCAATCACAATTTCCGGGTGCTTTTCTGTCACAATGTATAACATATGTTTTCGACGTTTTCCATTTCTGTTTACTTCGATGCATGTTAATTTTTTAAACCAAAGCTGATATTGCTAAGATTTCAGTTATTATCTCTCAAGCTATCTGATTTTGTAAAGTAAATATATCTAAAATCGATGTTATTCCTAGGATAACACAGCCACTGTAGACCAGTGGTAATAATGGATGCCATAGACTATGCAAAAGAAGACTGAGCCTCTAGTCTTTATGGAAACCCTATAAGGCGCTGTAGTAAACAATAAAATAATTCGGACGGCCTAAAATTGTTATATGTTTTTTATGGCCTACGGGAAGTTTTAAATGGATTTTGGCACCAAACCATATTCTAATTAATAATTATTTTCCCACGCAGGTGCACAATAAATTTATTTTCGTCTAAAGTACACCTAAAATGTAGGATTCAAGGGTCTCGCCTTTAATTCTTCTTCTTCCTTCTATACTTTGTCACATGCACACAACTTTTTATATAGACCATGATGGCGATCCATTTAGATACCTTGATTATAGATATTATTCATTATTAAATAATAACACTAGTGTACAGTTATTTTGCGACTGTGATATTAGAGAATTTCTCGCTAATTTTCTTCTTCTTCCTTTTCTTTACTGACGTTGATACCGCTTACGCGATTATAGCCGATTTAACAACAGCGCGACAGTCGTTTCTTCTTTTTCGCCACGTGACGCCAATTGGATATTCCAACGGAGTGGAGGTCCTCCTCTTCCTCTGCTTCCAACGGCGCGTACTGCGTCGAATACTTTCAGAGCTGGAGTGTTTTCGTCCATTCGGACAACATGACCTAGCCAGCGTAGCCGCTGTCTTTTAATTCCCTGAACTAAGTATGTCAATGTATAACTCATAAAGCGTATCGTCCCATCGAATGCGATATTTGCCGTGGCCAACACGCAAAGGACCATAAATCTTTCGCAGAACTTTTCTCTCGAAAACTCGCAACGTCGACTCATCGGTTGCTGTCATCGTCCAAGCCTTTGCACCATATAGCAGGACGTGAATTATGAGTGACTTATAGAGTTTGGTTTTTGTTCGTCGAAAGACGACTTTACTTCTCCATTGCCTACTCAGTCCGAAGTAGCACCTGTTGGCAAGAGATATCCTGTGTTGGACTTCCATGCTGACATTGTTGGTGGTGTTTACATTGGTTCCAAGATAGACGAAATTATCCACTACTGCAAAGTTATGACTGTCAACAGTGACGTGAGAGCCAAGTCGCGAGTGCGACGACTGTTTGTATGATGACAGGGGATATTTCGTCTTGCACTCGTTCACAGCCAGACCCATTTGTTTTGCTTCCCTGTCTGGTCTGGAAAAGAATAACTAGCGGCGCGGGTGTTGAGGCCATACGCCAGCAGCTGTACACTTTTATAAAAGATTAAACCTGCTCGATTAAGTTCTGCAACTCGAATTATTTTCTCCAGCAGCAGGTTGAAGAAGTCGCACGATAGGGAGTCGCCTTGTCTGAAACCTCGTTTGGTATCGAACGGCTCGGAGAGGTATTTCCCGATTCTGACAGAACTTTTGGTCTTGCTCAACGTCAGTTTACACAGCCGTATCAGTTTTGCGGGGATGCCAAATTCAGACAGAGTACACTTCATCTGCTCCATCCTCTTCGATTGGGAAATCGGGTTCGGCTTATCCTGCCGTTGTGCTTTCACTGCCATTCAGCAGGCTGAAGAAGTGTTCCCTCCATAATTTTAGTATGATCTGGGCATCGGTCACTAAATCACCTTTGACTGTTCTAAAAGAGTATCCTCCGGTCTTGATACCTTCTATTAGCCGCCGCATATTTCCCTTGAATTTTCGAGCATTACCCCTGTCGGCCAGCTTATCAAGCTTTCATACTCACCCGAGGTAGGAGTCTGTTTTCTCTCCGCTACGACACGGCACTCCTCGTCATACCAGCTGTTCTTTTGCATTTTCCGAAAACCAATGGTTTCGGTTGCAGCTGTACGTAAGGAGTTTGAAATGCCGTCCCACAGTAATGCCGTCTCCAGATAGCTGTTTGAGCCATATGTAAAAGAATCGTTTCTGGCCACTCCCAAATGAATGGCCATCAGAGAATCTTCCTCACTTGCGTGAACTTCTACACATGACTCCATCCTCCCTCTCTTGCTAATTTTAGGTTGCTTAAACCGAAAATGATAGGAAATAACTGTAGTTGTTCACTAAAATGACAAAAAAAAGATGTACGTGATGGAAAATTTTTGATAGCTCAAATCGACATTTCAACCAAATTTGGTTGGCTTAGAATTGTCTTGGCACTAATATTTTACACTTCGAAGAAGCGAAACTGCATCAGCAACCACGGCTGCTTCTCATGTAATACAATTTTAAATTCCGTTTGGTCCTTCCGCTTTAGAATATGGTATAAGTCAAACAAATCGTAAGCTTACTTAAAATTTACTCGGTTTACTTTATGTTGCTCAATCTGTGAAATATTGTTTAAATTGCTTCTAATATAATTATGTAAATATATCGGACATAAAACAAAAAGTAGTAAAGAAACTAAGTGAGAGTATGATCTATAGTGAACGTGATTGTAATTCATTCACAACGATTTAAGATGTGTTAAAATGATTACTGACAGTTTTGTTACTTTATTGCTGATCGCCGGTTTATTCCTTTAAAAAAATTTCTATTTCTGTTCAACAAGAAAATACTTAAGATATTTACGACTGGGTAAGCATAAATGTATACATAGCTTCCAAGGATGCCTTGATTCTTCTTCTTAATTGGCGTAGACACCGCTTACGCGATTATAGCCGAGTTAACAACAGCGCGCCAGTCGTTTCTTCTTTTCGCTACGTGGCGCCAATTGGATATTCCAAGCGAAGCCAGGTCCTTCTGCACTTGGTACTTCCAACGGAGTGGAGGTCTTCCTCCTCCTCTGCTTCCCCCGGCGGGTACTGCGTCGAATACTTTCAGAGCAGGAGTGTTTTCGTCCATTCGGACAACATGACCTAGCCAGCGTAGCTGCTGTCTTTTAACTTACTGAACTATGTCAATTTCGTCGTATATCTCGTACAGCTTATCGTTCCATCGAATGCGATATTCGCCGTGGCCAATGCGCAAAGGACCATACATCTTTCGCAGAACTTTTCTCTCGAAAACTCGCAACGTCGACTCATCGGTTGCTGTCGTCGTCCAAGCCTCTGCACCATACTTTACTTATCCATTGCCTACTCAGTCCGAAGTAGCATCTGTTGGCAAGAGCAATTTTGCGTTGGATTTCTAGGTTGACATTGTTGGTGGTGTTTACGCTGGTTCCAAGATAGACGAAATTATCTACGACTTCAAAGTTATGACTGTCAACAGTGACGTGAGTGCCAAGTCGCGAGTGCGACGACTGTTTGTTTGATGACAGGAGATATTTCGTCTTGCCCTTGTTCACTGCCAGACCCATTTTCTGTGCTTCCTTGTCTGGCCTGGAGAAAGCAGAACTAACGACGCGGGTGTTGAGGCCGATGATATCAATATCATCGGCATACGCCAGCAGCTGTACACTCTTGTAGAAGATGGTACCTTCTCTATTTAGTTCTGCGGCTCGAACTATTTTCTCCAAAAGCAGGATGAAAAAGTCGCGCGATAGGGAATCGCCTTGTCTGAAACCTCGCTAGGTATCGAACGGCTCGGAGAGGTCCTTCCCGATTATATATGCCACGGTAGTTGGCGCAGATTGTGGGGTCACCTTTCTTATGGATTTGGCATAGCACACTTAAATTCCAATTGTTGGGCATGCTTTCGTCCGACCATATTTTACAAAGAAGCTGATGCATGCTCCTTATCAGTTCTTCGCCGCCGTGTTTGTATAGCTCGGGCGGCAATCCGTCGGCCCCTGCCGCTTTGTTGTTCTTCAGGCGGGCAATTGCTATTCGAACTTCTTCATGGTCGGGTAATGGAACGTCTGCTCCATCGTTATCGATTGGGGAATCGGGTTCTCCTTCTGCTGGTGTTGTGCATTCACTGCCTTTCAGCATGCTGGAAAAGTGTTCCCTTCAAAATCGTAGTATGCTCTGGGCATCGGTGACTGGATCACCTTTGGGGGTTCTACAAGAGTATGCTGCGGTTTTGAAACCTTCTGTAAGCCGCCGCATTTTTTCGTAGAATTTTCGAGCATTACCCTTGTTGGCCAGCTTATCAAGCTCTACGTACTCACGCGTTTCGGCCTCTTTCTTCTTCTGTCTGCAAATGCGTCTCGCACCCTTTCAGCTCGCGGTATCTATCCCATCCCGTACGTGTAGTGGTCGATCGTAACGTTGCGAGGTAGGCAGCCTGTTTTCTCTCCGCTGCGAGACGGCACTCCTCGTCGTACCAGCTGTTCTTTTTCACTTTCTGAAAACCAATGGTTTCGGTTGCAGCTGTACGTAAGCAGTTTGAAATGCCGTCCCACAGTTCCCTTATACCGAGTTGTTGACGAGTGCTCTCAGAGAGCAGGAGTGCAAGCCGAGTAGAAAATCGATCGGTTGTCTGTTGTGATTGCAGCTTCTCGACGTCGAACCTTCCTTGTGTTTGTTGACGTGCGTTTTTTGCTGCACAGAGGCGGGTGCGAATCTTAGCTGCAACAAGATAGTGATCCGAATCAATGTTAGGACCTCGGAGCGTACGCACGTCTAGAACACTGGAGACGTGTCTTCCGTCTATCACAACATGATCGATCTGGTTGGTGGCCTTTTGATCCGGAGACTGCCAGGTAGATTGATGTATCTTCTTGTGCTGGAATCTAGTACCACAGATAACCATATTTCGGGCCCCGGCGAAGTCAATCAGCCTCAACCCATTTGGGGATGTTTCGTCGTGGAGGCTGAATTTACCGACCGTAGTGCCAAATATTTCTCTTTGCCCACCCTGGCGTTAAAGTCGCCAAGCACGATTTTGACATCGTGGTGGGTGGTGGGTGCATATGTTGAAGAACATCGCTTTGATGAGGATTGTGGCTAGACGTTAATTCATCGGAGTGAATGATAGTACTCGGCGACGGAGTCTCTCTCCCACCACGAATCCAACCCCAAACTTGCGCTCATTTATATGGCCACTGTAGTAGATGTCACAAGGACCTACTCGTCTCTGTCATTGTCCCGTCCATCGCATTTCTTAGACGGCGGTGATGTCAGCCTTTATTTTCGCGAGGACATCAACCAGCTGGGCAGCGGCACCTTCCCAATTAAGGGTCCGGACATTCCAAGTGCATGCCCTGATATCATAGTCCTTATTTCGTTTGCCATGGTCGTCATCAAAAGGGAGGTTTCTCTTCAGAGGCTTGTTGCGCCTTTTCATTGGGGGTGTTTTTTTTACGTGGCGTGTCCCAAACCCAGCGCACAACCCTATGTAGGAGATGTTTCGCCTTCTCACTTTAGCTCGCCTTCGAACGGATGTTCTTAGGCTACCCAGAGGATACTTGGTCAAAGACCGGAAGTTGTGAGCTGCTTGAGCCATATGTAAAAGAATCGTTTCTGGCCACTCCCAAGTGAATGGCGATCAGAGAACTTTCCTCACTTGCGTGAACTTCTACACATGACTCCATCCTCTTCGATTACTCTATAATATTTCTACCTACTAATTGACGTTCACTTTGTCGAAATGTTTGTATGTTTGTTTCTTTAAAATTTGCTTAGTCTATGTATGTAATTTATGAAGTGCGAATCCACAAGGTCTGCAAAATATGCTTCAACTGCCGTTATGACCTCTTCATTTGATGAAAAACGATTGCAATGTATAAATTTTTTGATTTCTGGAAACAAATGGAAGTCACTAGTCGTCATTAGGTTCGTCCTTTTTATATTCGTCACTATTGTAATATATTGAATTTTTTTAATATATTATGATAGTTTGTTATATACATAAGTATGTCCATATGCATATCCATGTATAATGAAGTATACACATAAGTATGTATATGTATATTAAATATAATAAATAATTAGAAAAGTAGCACCCGTTGCACCAAGTGGAAAATTCTGCAATTCGTGCACCGTGCAAGAGTTTCGCAAGAGCAAGAGAATAACCCTAATATTGCGAAATGATTCTTTGTGTAATTTGATATTGAATTGCGAGCGCATAAAGATAAAAAGTGATGAAATTAAAATGAAATAGTTTCATTATAAATAATTTCTTTTGATTTCTTTGATAATTCATTGACGTTTTCGAAATCAGCCATATGTAAGCAAATCAAAGGCTTACTGTATCTACTAAGTCGATAATATCTGAAAGATAGAGCGTAAGTGTACAGGGTTTGTCGGGAAAGTAATAGGACCGAGTCCATTTAAAAAAGTTTTGAACCAATCGTTACAATTATTCAAAAACTTTCAAAATAAACTCCTTCTGCGTCGGTGCAGCGCTGCCAGCCGATTTCCAAGCATTGAAGGCGTCACGGGAGGCATCCTCCGGAGTAGCCTTAAGAGCCGAGGTGCATGCTGTTTGAATCCCCTCTGTCGTCTCAAAATGCTTGCTTTTCATCAGTCTTTTCAGGCAGGAAACAAAAAAGTTCGGGGCGGCAACATCTGGACTGTAGGGCGACTGCGGTAGCGTTGGGATGCTGACCTTGGTTAGATAGCTGTTCACAAGAAAGGCGGTGTAAGCCAATCGGCTGCAATGTCTTGTTGGGCCCGATTGACTCGTCGTTTGAGTCTCTTGTTTTTCCACATAACACTTCGCGTTGACGGTTTGTCCAGAAGGAACAAATTGATGGTGGACGATGCCTTTGAAGTGAAAAACTTTGGATTTGCTCATTCTTCCCTTTTTGGGCGAGGCCCTCCAAAAAGGCCTGGTGCCACCGAAACACACCACTTCTTGCTAAAACAACATCTGGGTAAGCCTGCTTGATCATATGTATCAAACGTCTTTGTCGCAGATTTACCGAGTTTCACACAGAATTTAATAGCATACCTCCCCTCTAACGAACATTGCATTTCCGGCTTGCATCACTCACAGAAACACGTCGCTCGAAAATGTTTGTTCTGACTCTCCAGGTGCTCGGAGACACCTGACCAGCCTTTAGTTAGGAACGTCCTCTACCGAATCCAGTCAGTGTGCGTACGCTCCGAAGTACAGTAGCGGCGGAAGAAAATCAGCCTTATTACTTTCCGAACAAACCTTTTATGTTCATGTTCTAGTCATACTCATAATATGTATGAAAATTAATATTACACGGCCAACATCTGATGAATGATGAGATTCTGGAGCGAAAAAACCACTGAAAATAATTCAAGATATTAGAACACGGTGGATTTCTCTTTATGAGATGTTAGATCGTTTTATTAAAATTTCTGATTACGTAAACAGAGCGCTTTTAAAAGTACAATGGGATAACAGTTCAAGAACAAAACCACCAGGTGATGATCTCAATAGGTTCACCCAAGTAAAAGTGTTTGCATCCTTTCTGGTTTGAAGCTAGTGCAAACAAGCACGTAACTTTAAGCAAATGCATTTTCCTAGTGAAAGAACTTCAAAAGATAAGTATTTTTTTTTTTGCTTTCACTATTTATAGTTTTACATGATATTCAGATTATGGACTAATCTAAATTTATCAAAGTACTTATATTTCCTTCATAAACTCATGTGAAGTGAGATAATGTGATTTTCGGAAGAAGCTACTATCGAGAGAGAATCATAAACTCTGATTTTTACTTTTCTGAAAAAACTGAATCAGCAAAATCCAATTATGAAAGTTAGACAACATTTGAAAAAAGATTGATTATATAAAGTACTTTCTTTTTTTAGGTTTTTGTTTGACGCATTAGAAATGTCTTATTGCATTAAATAATTATTAATAAGTTATGGGAATTTTATACACAACGATAGTGATAATGAATAAAGAAGAAAGTATCCAAAAATTTAGCTTTTGAAAGTGGTTGTCAGCTAGCGATCGAAGACCAGCATACACTTGGTAAGGATAAACATTTTTGAAGTTTTTTGGATAAAGCGGTACGATAGTGATGAAGTTGGGGGAGTTCCAAGTGGATTAAGGTAGTTTATTAATCGTCCATTGGTGGATAGAAGCAGTACACCAGATTCACTACTTGTACTGGAATTAGTATCAATAAGTATCCGCTATTGCAAAAGGATATTTTTTTATTTATTTATTTAATTACAAGAGTAATAATTATAAATAACTAGAGGACCCGTCCACGCTTCACTGTGGCTGATACATAGATAATACTACTACTATCATATACATATATGATGTAGCATTTTTTGAAACAACTTATGTTAGTTTACAAAAAAATGGATCATAAAGCATTTCGTGTGTTGATAAAGCATTGCTTTTTTGGGGAAAATATTGTTGAATTTTGGCTCAGTGAAATCCACCGTTGAAAAGACATTTTCTAAGGTGGAAACAGGCGAATTGAGCACCGAGGACAATGATGCTCTAAAGCAGGCCTGTCCAACATACGGCCCCCGGGCCACCATCCGGCCCGCATAGGCCCTCATCCGGCCCGCCATCTCTTATAGTCTTTGGGCATCCCAGTTGTATAGGCCTGAAACACGTGATGGATAAAGTAGTGCAGACAGTTAATTTTATACGCGCAAGAGGGCTTAACCACAGACAGTTCCAGGCTTTTCTGGCTGATGTCGGTTCAGATCACGAAGACATTGTATACTTCAGTCGCGTTCGCTGGCTCAGCAGAGCAGCCACCTAAAACGATTATATTCCCTGCTGGACGACTTAAAGATTTTTCTTGGCAACAAAGACCAAGAAATTACTTTCCTTACTGATGAGGAGTGGTTGGCTGATCTGGCTTTCCTGGTTGATATAACTAAATATCTTTCTGATCTTAACTTAAAACTACAAGGGAAAGACCAACTATGCACACAGTTATACGAACACGTTTTAGCTTTCACAAAAAAGCTTTTATTGTTGGAAAAGCAGCTGGAACAAAAGCAGTTGATTCATTGGGAGACCTTATCTACAAAAAAGCAAGATACCCTGGATTTTGACAAGTACGTGTTGATGTTACAAAGATTAAGGAACGAATTTGACGACAGATTCGCATACTTCAAATCACAAACTCCCTGCATAAAAGTATTTCAAAATCCATTTGATGTTGAAATTGAAGGCGCTGCGCAGAGTTTACAGCTGGAGTTAATAGAATTGCAAAGCAGCTCTCATCTAAAAACAGCATATAATAATTATCTTCCAAACTTAATTGAATTTTAAAAAAAGTATATTACACCCAGTCAATACCCAAACCTTACTAAGCTGGCTATTCAACATATTTCTTTATTTGGTAGTACATATGTTTGCGAGCAGCTGTTTTCTCGCATGAAATTTAACAAATCAAAAACCAGATCATCTTTATTAGATAGCCATCTTAAAGGCATTTTGCGCATAGCCACTTCTAAAACTCCAGCTCACATAGATGCGCTGTGCAAACAGAAAAAATTTCAGACATCTCATTAATTAGATTTTAAGAATAAGAATATCTTTATATGCTAAGGCCATAGTTACATTAATAATAATTTATTAAGATTTATGTGATGCTGCTTATTATAAATAAATAAATATACCAAAACTGAAGGTCATTTTATTCTTTTTTGGCCCGCTACGGTTATGAAAATGCTAAACCTGGCCCTTCACAAAATTATGTTGGACGGGCATGCTCTAAAGGTTCGAAAGCTATGTGCAAAGTGGGTGCCTCGCAAGTTCATACTTCAATAAAACAACGACTAACTGATTCTGAGAAGTATTTGAGCGCTCTTTAATCGTAATAAAACCGAATTTTTGCGCGGGTGTGGGACAATAGAAACATAGCTCCATCATTTGCCACTGGAGTCCAATCGACTGTCATTCTAGTGAACTGCACATGATGAACCGGTCCTCAGGCGTGGAAAGACGAAAAAGTCGGATGGAAAGGTTATGACATCAGTCTTTTTGTATGCATATTGTATAATACATACTCAACGACTGATTACGGAGCCAGTTATAATCCATTGCACCGCGTATTTGGTTGCAGTTCTTTCTACTATTACAAATACTTAGCAATTGTATTATTTTTTAAGAAGAATCTGTTTAAAATTGTAGGCATAAAATAAAATGAAATGATAAATGATTCCTACAAACATGAATTTTGAACAAATACTTATTATTTGAAATATAATTTTTGTATTGATGAGTTGTATTAAATTTTGACTTAAAGAGATAAAAGGTATCCTATGTCCTTACCCTGGTTCTAAGCTACTTCCCCACCAATTTTCAGCCAAATCGGTTCAGCCGTTCTTGAGTTATAAATGGTGTAACTAACAACAACTTTCTCTTATACATATATATATAGATGTGAGGTTTTTTTATTGTTTTTATTATTGTTTTTGTTTTTGAAGAATTGAAATATTTAAATTTTGAAAAAATGCTTATTATTGAAATATAATTTTTGTATATATGAGTTGTATTAAATTTTGACATAGAGAGATAAAAGGTATCCTATGTGCTTACCCTGGTTCTAAGCTACTTCCCTACAAATTTTCAGCCAAATCGGTTCAGCCGTTCTTGAGCTATAAATGGTGTAACTAACAACAACTTTCTTTTATATATTTAGACTAGAAGACCATGCCACGCGTTGCTGTGGCTGAGTGATTCAAGAAGGATTTAAAAGACAGTTTTTAACACAAATTAACATAACATTTTTATAACATATTTAATAAATACTTTAAATATTTTTATTTGATATATATACTCTAAATGTCTTTAATCGTAATAAATCACAGTTAATGTTCAATGAAGCGCCAATCGATGTTCAATATTTTTGATCAATCGGTCCTTTGTTAATACAAATAAACTTGATGTTCTTCCTACTCGTGAACACGCTACGTATAATTGCCAATGGGAGAAACATGGATTTTCCAAGTCTAATCCGCAAATGGACATTGTTTGGCCTTGGGATTTATCAGTCATCGCGAAAGCTAAACGAATGTGAAACTGTAGTCTTTCAAATGGTAGAATCGGATGGTATCATCGGAATATGTGGTAACAAAACAATTTCTCCTTTAAACTTTCCTGTCAAAATAGTTGCTTCAAGAATGTTTCCAGTAATTTATTTGATCACCAAACGTGTGACGTTAAATAGTTTATACCATGTTCAGACCGAAAATTTAAAAGATTAGATTACATTGAAGCATTTGATAACCCAATAGTGTTCTTACTGCCGTTGAAAAGATTAAAAACAGCTGTTTTTGCCATTCAAGAATTTACATCGTTCAATATTTATCAAAAGAAAACATTGTCATATAGTATTTTGTAATAAAAGCCGTATTCTTTTAAATATTTTCCATATAATGGAAATAATGGACGCATTTTTTCATTTGGGAAGTCGATTTTCAGCAGAAATTAGATTCATTGCTCTAATAAAAATTTGTTTGTTTACATTTTTTCCTTTTTGTAGTGTCTTAATCAGCTGTGATAATGTAATAGATTTCCAATGCTGCCAAGTAGGCGCAAAATCAGAGTCGCACAGAGAGATTTAGCGTGGATCAGTTTCAAATCACTCCGATGAAGTGATTTTGAACTGTAATTTTTGTATGGCGAAATCTTGATAAATTTATAAGATTAGTGGGATAAACCACTCAACATGTCGGTTTGAACATGGTATTAGGAGTGTTTAAATTACGCAGTAGAATAATCGGTGATCCAATTTTCAATCGTAGATTGTGTGGAGGCATTCCTGATATGTCTAAAGAATTTAAAAATTCAATTGGGAAATTCAGTGTCTCGTTTCTTCTACAGTAGCATCGATAGACTTAAATGATATTAAATCACCTGGTAATAATGGTTGTATCTGGTAGTTAATCAGATGAAGTGTCATAACTGAGCCATAAATAAAGATATTAAAGTGAAATTTGGCACAAAGGATTGCATTAGGGAGGGGCATATTTGTACGTAGTTTTTTTTTGGAAAAGTGGGCGTGGCCCCGCCCCCCACTAAGTTTTTTGTACATATCTCGGAAACTACTATAGCTATGTCAACCAAACTCTATGCGTGCGTTAACCGACTAACAAAAAACGTCAGAAATACTAAATTATACGGAAGAAATCGCAGAAGGAAGCTGTACCCAGGCTTTTTTTAAAAATTGAAAATGTCCGTGGCGTCGCCCACTTATGGACCAAAAACCATATCTCAGGAATTACTATACCGATTTCAATGAAATTCCGTATATAATATTTCCTTAACACCCTGATGACGTGTACGAAATATGGGTGAAATCGGTTCACAACCACGCCTTCTTCCAAAATAACGCTATTTTGAATTCCATCTGATGCCTTCTCTGTATAATATATACACTAGGAACCAATGATGATAGCGGAATAAAACTTTACACAAATACGGTATTTGAAAAATATGTAAATGACGGATAATGAAATCTCGATTATCACTTTATCATGCGAGAGTATAAAATGTTCGGTGACACCCGAACTTAGCCCTTCATTACTTGTTATTATTATTTTTTAATATAATTACACAAATTTCTATAAAAATTAAATTTAATTGAGCATTTCCACCTGTGTGTTCCAGCACCAGTTAGCAAATAAACCAGCTGTAGAATTTCAGTTAAACGAAAAGGTCTCAGATTGTTGTAGTTGGTGCTTTTGTTGTGGGTTGTTTTCCAATTGGAGAAATAATACACAACTGTTCGCATAGGGTTGCAAAGTCTTTAATGTTTTTTGTTTGTTTTTTCAATGATGAGTGAGCAATAAAAAAATAATTGTAAAACAGTACAGTCAAAACCAGTATTTTTATAAATCAGCTAAAATATATTGTTTTTTTAACTTACATTGTTTTACGTTTAATTTAAGTTCATATTCATAATTTGTAATTTAAGTAAACTTATTTGTACTGGTAACCCTTCTCTTTATGTGCTTATACGCTGCGCGTAACACTTTTCCCATTGGAAAATAACCGTAGGTTCATGTCGTTGCTAAATTTTGCATGTTGATACACTTAAAAGCAGTAATTTACAGCATATTTACGCAAAACCAAGTCATTATTAAATAGTTTTTCATTAAATATGATATAAATAAATGCATACATGCTTCTCCTAAATAGAAATAGTTATTCCTGCATACACACCACCTGTGGCCTTCGAATGGCATCCACATAGGGTATTGTAGTAAACTACCTGCCGCATACAACACTGCGCTGTTGGTATTTAATTTTGGTAAGCGTTCAGTGTTGTCGGTGTTGTCAGTGTTGTTTTTTGACAGCTGAAAATTATAAACTTTTAATTTAATTTAATTTAATTTAATTTAATTTAATGTGAATGAATTTCACTGTTCTCTGATTTTGTAGATTATATAATTGGCCGGTTCAGCCGTTCTTGAGTTATAAATGGTGTAACTAACAACAACTTTCTTTTATATATATACTTAGATTATTCCACTTAACAACTAAAGCACTGGCTGCCAAGGCCTTTGGCTTGTAAAATAATAACTAAGGTCTAATATTATTATATACCTATTACATAAAATATATACATATATGTATATATAAGTTAGGAGTATTTATTTATGGTAGGTGGTGGAGTGGTTATGGGAAGATGTTAGGAGATTAGTCTGACTTGTGTGTATGTATTATTTTATATCTTATAATGCTAAATATAATATACTGAAATTGACTATTCGTTTATTTTAGCTGCTAGTATGAAATCACAAATTTTCTGTATAGACTTGTCGTCTGTATTTCGTAGCATGTTAGATGGTTTTGTTTCTGCAAATATTGAAGTTCTAAGTGTATCCAGTTCCTGACAGCTATCGAGAAGATGTGTTGTAGATAGGTCATTTGCCCCACAAAGAAGACAGCTAGGCTTCACTGATCCTTTTAATAAGTGTGCATGAGTAGCTAACGTGTGACCAATCCGTAGACGTGTGAATCTTCTTATGCTTCGACAAGATATATTGCGATTTATAGTGGTGTTGATAGCTGTTCCATTCAGTTAAGTAGCTTTGTGCACAAGCTTGCGTAAATCTTTGTCCACAAAGTAGTTGCTTAGATGTAAGGGCTCCAAACTGGCCTCTTTCGCTCTGCTGTCGCCTAATTCATTTCCGCGGATTCCTGCATGGCCTGGCACCCACATGATTTTTATATTCTTTCTATTTGAAAATATAGCGTTACGCCCTGTAATTAAGGGCGTATCGTTTGCATAATTCATAAGGGCGTCCAAAATAGATTTACTATCGCTGCATATGACAGATTTGCTTCCATTTTGGGAAGCAAAAAGTACCGCTTCAAATAAAGCAGCTGCTTCGGCTGTAAATACCGAGCTATACGATGGCAGTGCACCGACGGCAATAGTGACACCAACTTGGTTTGTGACTGCAAACGTTGTACTGGTATCAGATTTGGACCCCTCTGTATAAATAAATTCTCAGTCGTAAAAAAAGTCGTGCAAAAGGATAATTATCTAATGTTGCAACTTAAACATCTTCTCAATGTTTATTTTCGCATACCGGTTTAATTGCGAATTCAATTCGCAGCCGATTATGAACTTCTTTTAACCCAATTTAAAAAAATTCATTGTTCTTATATGTTTTCATGCTTTGTTTTTAATCAATTTGAATTACCCGTTCATGGCATTGCGGTTTTATAAATACATTTATTAACTATTATTGATCTTGTACTCCATTAATCAATTCTTTGGATCATAAAATATATAATCGAAATCGGAATAGAATAAAATGTTTTGTCATGTGATGCATTATTGTGTTAATTTTCAATAAAAAAATTGTTAAAAACATTTATTAATTTAGAGCAAGTAAGTTTCAGTCACTTTATTAAGTATTGAAAACATTATAGTCAGTTGTATTAGTATTACCATTAAATCATAAAAAAATAAGTTGTGCATCCTTTTATCCCTGTTGCAGACTAACTTTACCGTTGCTTAGCTCCATTGTAAGTACTCGTTTTACGCTTTTCGTTAGTGCGTTTTACTAACAATCCATTAGAAGGTAAAATAATGACTTACAGACTTTTGGCATATGCTAATGTTTTGTCTATCTCTGAATGATTCTCTCCGAATACTACACATTGGTATGTAGGGCTTGCTCCGATTTTCACAGTTTTTAGACTTGAGATCGAATACTTCAAAGGCATTATTTGTGCGAAAATTTATTCTTACAGATTCAAATAGGGATTGATTTATATACTGTAGAATGAAAATATCCACGTCCATTGTCAAATTTTGATACCAGCCAGGTCCTATGAAGTCCTTTCATAACATCTTGGATGTAAAACTTGACGTCTCTTTTATTTATTAAGTTGTCACATTTTTAGTTCAACAGAGCAGAAATCGGATAGGCGACGTTATAAACCCATTTCACCTATTTTCACAATGTCGGTAAAGGTACCGAAAATACCCACTAATTGTATGGATGATATGTACATTTAATCTCTTATACTCATATGATATGCATATATAAGTAATTATGTAAAAGTTATTAGGAGACGAATTGAATCCGGGCGACTGTCTGTCCGTCCATCCGTCCGAACGAATTCGGCTCAAATCCACGCTCACAAAATGCCGTTAATTAACTATACCGTGTGAAATAACTAAGCCACAAATTAAGATACAAATCTATAGTTTAGTACAGGATAACAGTGAGCATTCTACCATCATCTTAAAAGCTTTGTTCAAAAAGTATGATGAATTTTGTACTTTTAAGATAGTGTTTATTTATTCATGAATATGTTGCATTTCCGCCAGCTCTTTTTCCAATTGCCAAATTGTCGGCCCGTTCTTCGTCGTTAACATTTTCTCAACCCCCTGAGAACATTTAGTACCACTGTCAAAGGTATTTTCGCCATATGCCACAGTAAATATTCGTCCGCGCATTTAATTCTTAATTTCATATAAATTTTATACAGATTGGATTAATTTTTGGATTAAATAAATTTATCAAACGCCTCTAAGCAAAACAGCTTTCAAAAATTTTGTACAAACCTCGTCGGTTTAATATAGCCCATGTAAAAAATCTCATATTTTCTGACTTTATACTGATAATATCGGTTGATATGCGAAATATATTAAATAAGTACTATATCAAGAAATCAGTTTTTGATAGTAGGAATGGAATCAGTAATGGGCAAAGTCTTACCATGTGCGGAAAGAGCGTAAGTCAGTGGTCGGCATTTCATAGCACGATTATGCAATCTGACTTCACAAGTACAGGTATGCGAGTTAACATTGCCCTTAGCTCAATAGCATAACGGGTAATATAAACAAAACTGTAATAAGAAATCCGTAAAGCTTTAATTGAATTAATAAGAAATAAATAAAGCTGAGTCAACTTCAATTTGTAAACATTAGTGGAGTTAAGAAATATGAGTTCATTCTGATAAGTTCTGAACTGCGCAGATAGTATTAAGTAAACAATATTGTAACCTATAAATAAGTGTATCATGAAAAAAAGGACACTTTCGATTGTAGTCAGGAGGAAGCTAGTTTATTTTTTAAAGCGCTTTCCGCGCTACCGCAAAGTTAATTGGCGCCCAACGTGGGGCACATGTGTTATTAAATTCGCTAATAAAGGGATAGTGATTGTATCCCTAGATGTGAGTCAAAATAATTTATGTGTATTTTCCGATAAAAAAAATTAAGTATCCTCAAAAGTAAATACCAAAAGTTTAAAAAAATTAAGTATCCTCAACTGAGGAGAAAAAAAGGCGAGTTAACGCAATTCTTTTAAAAAGTCAGTTCTAAAAGTGTGCTCTTAAAATTTTTGGCAATACACTTAATATTGTTTGATTTATTTATAAAAACGAGTGCCGTGTATGGAATGTGTACTGTCTGTGGCAGAGCAGCAACCTTAATTATATACGGATAAATCGGTTCCTTAAGGACTACGGTAAGAGCTCCAGCTAAGGATCAAGAGAAGAATAGTAAGACTATATAAATTTATTATATGTATATATTATTAGGCAATCATAGAAATGTTATATTTATAAGCAGGGAATAAATTTATAAAAAAAAATTCAACTGTATTATGGAAAATATTATAGACTGATTAATATATGGACAGTGTTAGAGATTTCCTTAATAAAAAGAAAGGGTACGAGAGCTACATATCTATACTTGTAAAAGTTGTGGGAGTAACCACCAAACAAATATGTCATTAGATAACGGAAACGAAGCAATTATCAAGAATTGCAGCAACAAATGCTTCCCTTAATTATCAATAATTGCAGCAACAAATGCTTCCCTTAAATTGGAGGTTAACAAAATCGGCTACGGTCACCGATTACCAAGCAGAGGTGAATGATCCACAGATCAGGTGCGAGGAGTTGCTTGAGGTGATCAAGTCACTACCAGAAATCCCCGGTAAAGAAAATAATTACGTTAGTTGGAGGGAGTCTGCAGGTAATATGGTGAGCCTATATGTGAGAGGCAGCCATAGATATTTTGCAGCACTAACAATATTACGGAATAAAATAACACATGACGTAAATGACCTACTATCTAATCATGGGACAGTACTGAATTTTGACGCCATTTTAGATCATATAGATTTTGCGTATGCTGATAAATGGCCTGCTCATATAATCGAATAGGAAATGAGCATATTGCGGCAGGGTAGTAATACAATTATTGAGTATTACAATAAAGTTAATGAAAAATTAAGTTTACTAATAAATAAAACGATTACGACATATGGATCGGACAGTGCAAAGAATTAAACGCTAAAAATAGGCGGGACGCTTTGCGAATTTTTATAACAGGGTTAAACGGAAATTTATCCCATATTTTATTTTCACTGCCACCAAGTGATTTGCCAAATGCGTTGGTAAAAGCTCAGGAATTGGAGTCAAACACCATGCGAGCTAATTTCGCATTACAGTTTGGAAGAACTCAGAGTTCTTCGCCTTCTAGTAACAATAGACAGTATGACGCTTTTAATAATTTTAATAATAACACTAATCAACAAATTTGTATTTTTTTTTGTCACTTGAAAATTTATATCAAATTTTGAATATACTAGGGCCACCAAATAATAACATATCAATAAAAAAATGTACACATCATGTTATCTTAAAAGTACAAAATTCAGCCACACTTACAGAATTATTTCCTAATATCTAATAGATACTTATGATTTTCTTGAATATTTGGCTTCCGGTAGGTCCCTTTTAAGTCTCCAACAATAGTCTGCTAGCATTCCTCGACTCCATTTCCCTTGATAACGCTTCTCCAATAAAGAAATGTCTTGATGGAACCTCTCACCTTGTTCGTCACTCACAGCACCCAAATTTGCCAAAAAGAAATACAGATGAGAGTCCAGCATAAGTATTTTCAAGGACATATTGCACCCCAAAGCTTTAAATGATATCATAAGTTCATTTATTAAATCTTTGTAATTTTGCGCTTTATGGTTACCTAGAAAATTTTGAACAACATTCACAAAACACTTCCAGTCGAGTTTTTCCTGATCATTCAGTTTTTCTTCAAAGCTCTTATCCTTCATCAATTACCGTATTTGTAGGCCTACAAATATTCCCTTTTTGATTTTCGCCTCGCTGAGTTTAGGGAATTTCTCTTTTAGATATAAAAATCTATGTCCATCTTTCGGACTAGAATTCTCACTTTTTGATCGATTTGGAGGCATCGGCACAAAGAGATCCGTCCAAATCATTGGTATAGCAATTTGTCTAGGTTCTTGTTTAGCCCAACCTAAAAGGAGCCTCACACACGTTAAACAACATTTATGCGGAACCCAGGATTTGTCTTGATTCCTCACAGGAAAACCAAAATAGTCTAAATAGCACTGTTAATTAGTGATGTGAAATTTCGACGCTGAAAGTGTAAACACAATGGCTACGATAGACTGCAAACTACATCTGTCAAATATTAAAATACACAAGTTCTTATGGGCAGTGTTATTTCGACAGCTGCACGACTACACGACTGCAGGCCGACAGTTGTCGTTCTCGCTAACTTCAAATTGCTCCTATTTTTGCCAACGACAGTACGACGACAGTAGAGTTGACAGTAGAATGGAAGATAGAAAGAGGAGGTAGAGTGGTGATGCCACTAATATGTAAAATGTAAAATTATTCACAGCTCTAACAAACTTGATGTTATTTTACAAATAAAAGCATAAAATAGCTATATTATAGCTCTATTATATAATTTGTAATAACTATTGATAATTTAAAGCAAAAATATTGACCTATTTTTTGCATAAAAAATTTCACTTTGAACAAAATATTAAAATTTCATTGAAGTGAAAGGTATTAGTATGGCCACAACGAAATTGTGTACATACAAAATGGACAATTGCGTTGTTTTGTGTACATGCCGGCCATTGTGTTGTTGTTGCTTCTCAAAATGTACATGTAGCAAGATGAACAACGACGTTTTCAGTTCACTGTCGAGCCGCTGCAGTCTGTCGTAGCCATTGTGTTTACACTTTGAGATGTAAAAGTTAATTCTCCACACACATAACAAAAATTGTCCGGGTTGTTCAAACATTTTCATGGCATATTTACGATCTAACTAATGTAAATAAAATGTAATTTAGCAAACACAATAATTACACATTCGACTACTGCAGTTATGTAAACAAAGAAACGTATAGCGGTCAGAAATGAATATGTAGCTGTCACAAGAAAACTGGATGTGATATAAACAAAACTGTTATATATTTTCAATGAGGGTACACCAACATAAATAAAAATCATAACAAAGTTTATGTGACAAAAACAGTGTTTACCAGTGTAATTTGCGTTTCGCGCAAAATCAAGCACCAACAACAACAGGCCTACTCAATACATTCAGTCTCGACCTACCCCAATGGATGTTGATCCGAGTATTAGAGTACAGAATCGGCTGCAAACGCCAATAAGTTATGAACAAGGAAATGCACCAGAAAAAAGTCCACATAGCAGCACACAGCGGAATATGCAGCCGCCTAACAAAACACAACAAAATTAACTCTACCATACATTTTCCAGACAGATTAGTGGGAAAAAACTTTAAAATACTGGTCGATACGGTGGCAACGAGCTGCTATATAATAGCAGGCATATACAAAAATAAGAACGAGTTGGATATTTACAAAAGAGTAAAATCAATAAATGGATTTTCAATTTTACACTATTATCATTTAATTACATAGTTTCGAAAACGGCAAATTTTTTACGGTATTGAATGTTTGGAGGCAGCTTATAAATTGGTTAAAAATTTTTAAGTATCCTTGGGGCGGTAATAGATTTCGAGAATGAGAAATTAATAATAAATGGTGAAGAGGATGGAGTGATGTGTAGAAGTTCACGCAAGTGGAAAGTTCTCTGATCGCCCTTCACTTGGGAGTGGCCAGAAACGATTCTTTTACATATGGCTCAAGCGGTTCAAGCAGCTCACGAATTCCGGTCTTTGACCAAGTATCCTCTGGGTAGCCTAAGAACATCCGTTTGAAGGCGAGCTAAAGTGATAAGGCGAAACATCCCCTCCGCAGGGTTGTGCGCTGGGTTTGGGACCCGATACGTAAAACACGCACCCAATGAAAAGAAACAAGAAGCATTAGATGAGTGACCCCCCTTGTGACCGACCATGGCAAACGAATTAAGGACTATGATATTAGGGCATGCACCTGGAATGCCCGGTCCCTTAAAAGGGAAGACTGACATCACCGCCGTCCAAAAAATGCAATGCACGGGACAAGGACTGAGACGAGTAGGTCCTTGTGGCATTTACTTCAGTGGCCATATAAAGGTGCGCAAATTTGGTGTGTGATTCGTGGTAGGAGAGAGACTCCGTCGCCGAGTGCTGTCTTTAACCCCAGTAGAAGAACGTCTAGCCACAATCCGCAACAAAGCGAAGTTCTTCAACATATCGTTGATCTGCGCCCACGACTTCGCCGGGACGGAAATATGGTTATTCCAGTATAAGAAGATTCGTCAAGCCACCTGGCTGTCTCCGAATCGAAAAACCACCAACCACATCGATCATGTTGTGATAGACGGAAAACATGTCTCCAGCGTTTTAGATGTGCGTGCACTCCGAGGTCCTGACATCGACTCGGACCACTATTTTGTTGCAGCCAAGATACGCACCCACCTCTGTACAGCAACGCACGTCAACAAACACAAGGAAGGTTCGACGTCGAGAATCTGCAATCTCAGCAGACAGCTGAACGATTTTCTTCTCGACTTGCACTCCTGCTCTCTGAGAGCACTCGTCAACAACTCGGTATAGGGGAATTGTAGGACGGCATTTCAAACTCCTTACGTACAGCTGCAACCGCAGCCATTGGTTTTCGGAAAATGCAAAAGAACAGCTGGTATGACGAGGAGTGCCGTGTCGCAGCGGAGATAAAATAGACTTCCTACCTCGCAACGTTGCGATCGACCACAAAACGTGCGGGATGGGATAGATTACGAGAGTTGAAGAGGGAAGCGAGACGCATTTGCAGACAGAAAATCGTGAGTACGAAGAGCTTGATAAGCTGGCCGACAGGGGAAATGCTCGAAAATTCTACTGAAAAATGCGGCGGCTAACAGAAGGTTTTAAGACCGGAGCATACTTTTGTAGAACCCGATTTAGTGACCAATGCCCAGATCATACTAATGGAGGGAACACTTCACCAGCCTACTAAATGGCAGCGAAAGTACAACGCCAGGAGAAGGCGAACCCGATTCCCCAAACGATGACGATGGAGCAAAAGTTCCATTGCCCGACCAAGAAGAAGTTCGAATAGCAATTACCCGTCTGGAGAACAACAAAGCAATAGAGGACAGAAATGTAGGTTTATATAATGGCTATGGGGAAGTGTTTCATATAACTAACTTAACATATTTTGAAGAGATAATAATATCAGAAAAAAATTATTATTACGGTAAAATGAGGTACAATAACTTAGAAGAAGTTAACAAAAATGATGTATTTGATAAAAAAAATTTAGAAGGGCAACCAGAAATAGAACTTCTAAAGACCTTGTTAAAACAATTACAAAACACAGATACTAGACACAAATGAGGAATAAACGAGTTAGGAACATTATTAATGGTTAGTAGGTACACCAGACCATGACGATCTAGTGTTAATAAAAAATAAATGGAATGAACTAATTGAAAATAATAATAAACAATTGACGACAAACTCAAAACTTTATAAAATCATTACTCAATCGACAGAAATGGTAGAAAGGATACACCAGAAGGCAGAGGTTGAACTGGTAATAAAACGAAGAAATAAATTTTTAATCGTGGAATTGCAAAACCTAGTTAATACAATAACAAGCCGAATATCGAGGAGAGAGCCAAAAAGGCATCGATTACCCTATACTGCTGTAGAGGAGCTATTGGCAAGAGGTGGGGCCTCTCACCGAAGGTGGTACTCTGGCTCTGTGACACCATAGTCAAGCCCATAATGTTCTATGGAGTCTTCATGTGGTGGAGGGCTTTACAGAAGACCACACTTGCAAATAAACTTGAGATCGTTTAACGAGCTGCCCTCATCAGCATGTGCGGTGCATTAAGGTCCGCTCCAACCATTGCACTTAATGCAATCCTGAACACAACGCCGGTGGATATTGCCGGAAGGTGTATGGCCGCAAAGGTGGCTATTAGGCTCAGGGACTGTGGGTTCCTAAAGGAGCGTGTATCTGAACACTCGGATATCCTCACAAGCTTTGACTGCATACCGGATCATCTGAATCATGGATTCGCCATATCGAACTCCGGTAGCTCTTTCTGTGCACATATACCGACGAGGGAGGTCTGGCGGGGAAGAAGCCGTTGGAGGAGAAGGGTAGTAAGCTTCTTTACGGATGGGTCAAAGCTTGGGGGGAAGGTTGGTGGAGGGGTCTACTGTCGGGAGCCGACTATTGCAGTGTTTTTCAGGCTGAGGTTGCAGCCATCAAGGTAGCAGCAGATATGCTGCTCAAAAGTGTGTCTACCTTCAAAGAAGTGACTATTCATTCAGATAACAGAGCGGCGATACTAGCATTGAACTCATTCACAGTGCGTTCAGGGTTGGTCAAAGAGTGTCTGGCGTCACTGTCTCTGGCGACGAGAGCTTTTATTATAAGACTTGTATGGGTGCCGGGCCATAGCGGAATCGCAGGTAACTGCAAAGCTGATGAGCTAGCAAGGAAAGGCACCCTAGAATGGGTATCGGTAGAATGGGAACGGGTAGGTGCTCCGGCACCCTCTTGTGTTCTACTACTGGATAGCTGGGCCTCGCGGCTGCTCGGTCAGCGATGGGCCAGCATTGGTACCTGCGCGGTGGCAAAAGCCTTTTGGCCCAAGATAGATCGCAGGAGATCTAGTGATCTCTTTGCCCTCAGTAAGGCTAGCCTCTCATTAATGATGGGGCTCTTGACGAGCCACTGCCCTATTGGCATACATGCTCTAAGACTGGGAATCTTACCGGACGCCGCATGCAGAAGCTGCTTGAAAGAAGATGCAGTAGAAACTAGCCAGCACTTCCTTCTTGACTGCCCTGCTTTTGGGAGATCAAGACTTAAGCATTTGGGGGCACATACCTTCAGATAACCCACCGATCTGGCGGGCATAGAAATTAAGCGCCTCTGCAAATTTGTATTGGATACTAAACGGTTTGCCGATCTCTAAGTCCGAACACGGGAGTTCCTTTTTCAATGGCTTCAGCCATCTTACCTAACCTAACCTAATCCAATAACAATGGGGAAAACAGGAACTTTAAATCCGGCAATTTTGGATTTGGTCGAAATTGAAAATATAACAAAAAATTAGAATGAAATACTGACAATGACTGACATAATTTAAAAAAATAAATATTAAATTGTTATTTTTATTAAATACCCAAAAATTACGTTGGATTGTAAATTTGAAGAAATAAGAGCAGTTGCTAAAATAGCTGGTAAGTTAATACTAGGAAAAAAAATCGCAAAATATAATGAAAAATATTTTAAGGTAAGAATTGTAAAAAGGATTGGTTAATTTCTATTGTAAAATTGAAAATACAAATACTTGTTTATCAGAAATTTTTGCTGGTAAAAAAGCCAAATGTGAAAGATTCGAGAAATAAATAAAAAAATAGATGAAATTAAAGAAGGTGCTGTATTAGTTTCAGGAAACCATACTATTGGTGGTCAATCGGTAGATGGAGGTTACCTTGTTACATTTAAAAATCAAACAAATATTGAAATTTGAAAATATAAATTCCATTCATTAGTTTTTAAACTGTTCAAATTAATTGTAAATTGGAAGGAAAATAGAAATTCAAGAATGCGAGAAGAAATGTTCGATAAACTTACTTTTGAAATTGATAACTTGACACGTCTAATGACAGAATCGAGACGATTCTCTTAAAGAAAGGGGGGAGTTAACATTGCACTTAGCTCATTAGCATAATGGGTAATATAAACAACACTGTAATAATAAATTCATAAAGCTTTAATTGAATTAATAAGAAATAGATAAAGCTGAGACAGCTTCAATTTGTAAACATTAGTGTAGTTAAGAAATTCGAGTTCATTCCAATAAGGTCTGAATTGCGCAGTTAGTATTAAGTAAACAATATTGTATCTTATAAATAAGTGTATCATGAAATAAAGAACACTTTCGATTGTAGTCAAGAGAAAGATAGTTTAGCAAAGTTAATTTCTGTATGTAAGGAATTTATTTTAATTTATTTCAATTAATTAAATAAGTAATTTAAATTTTCATTACTTAAGAACGGAATAGCGATGGAGTCCGAATTTTCTACCGAAATTCGCAAATATCTTAAATGTATAGAAAGAATTAGTTTTTTTTTGTATTTGTTAAGGTATCTACATCTTCCTCTTTATTGGCGTAGATACCGCTTATTCGATTCATCATATGTAGTCATCGTCCATACCTCTGCACCATAGAACAGGACGGGGATAGTGAGTGACTTATAAAGTTTGGTTTTTGTTCGTTGAGAGAGGATTTTACTTCTCAATTACCTACTCATTCCGAAATAGCACCTGTTGGCAAAAGTTATTCTGCGTTGTATATCGAGGCTGATATTGTTGTTGCTGTTAATATTTATTCCAAGATAGACGCAATTATCTACGACTTCGAAGTTGTGACTGTCAATATGCGAACCATGTCGTAAGTACAACGAATGTTTGTTGACGACAGGAGATATTTCATCTTGCCCTCGTTCACAACCAGACACATTTGTTTCGCTTCCTTATCCATTCTGGAGAAAGCAAAACTAATGACGCGGTTGTTAAGACCAATTATATCAATATTATCAGCGTACGTCAGCATCTATACACTCTTATAGAGAATGGTATCTTCTCTATTTAGTTATGCAGCTCGAATTATTTTCTCCAAGACTAGATTGAAGAATTCGCACGAGGGCGAGCCTTGTCTGAAACTTTGTTTAGTATTGAACGGCTCGGAGATGTCCTTCTCGATCTTGACGGAACTAGTTTAGTTTAGTTTTGCGCAACGTCAATTTACATAGCCGTATTAGATATGCGGGGATACTAAATTCAGATATCGTGGCTAAAAGGCTTTTCGTGCTATTGAAAGCAGCCTTGAAATCGACAAAGAGGTGGCGTGTGTCGATTTTCTTTTCTCGGATATTTTCCAAGTTTATATGCGATGTTGAGGGGGCTTATCCAACGTTCATGCACTGATGCATCCCCTCTGGGGGTAACTACATTATATTTTAAAAATAAATACATGTAAGTTTGTACCTAATTGTTATAAAAAGTTTAGCTTTAGGCTTTCATATTTAATATGATAATATATGTTAACACAGATAATATGATTATGTTATCTACGGTGGTTACCATGGATTTCATGTAAAGAAATGTCAAAAATTGTTCTTAAGCCATTTTGTTTACTTCTCGTAACATTTTGCTTGGTTGACGTAAAATTTCAGTAATTACCATTTCTTAACCAAACAACGGATTTCAGGTTAATATGAAGAAATCTTATACTCAATTTTGTGCTAAAATGAACAAAAAGAAAATATTTTAATAACGATTCCAATAAATGAAGTAGACATACATATGTATATATGAGTTATGATTAAAGTATTTATAATTATATGTATATTATGTATAAATTAAAAATTCACCTTTCAATTTGAGCACAGTAGTATAAGTATTGAAGAAAACAACCACGAGGAGATTTCACTCACGGGAGCTGCGTTAGGACAGTTGGTTTTGAAAGGCATGAAAGATATGGGGCTGGATGTTCAGAAATGCATTGCGATAGGTACTGATGGATCTATTGCTATATTGGAGCTGTATAGGAAATACAAAAGAAGCTAAAAACGCTGAGATGATACGATATTTTTCCCATAAAACTGCTTAAATTTTTCCAAGTTTCAAGACCGAAACGTAACACTGTTTTAGCTCAATTCTTGGACAGAAAAAATATGCAGCTTTGTGAGACAAGGTGGGTACAAAGACATGATGCCATTCAATAATTCACAGTCACCCTTCCAGAAATCGTTCAAGTACTGACAAAAATAAGCGAATGGAAGAATAGAATGACTGCAGTAAAAGCGTCGAATTTAGTCACAGTACTATGCAACTTCAAGTTTATTCTTGGAATTTTTTGTCTCAATGATGTTTTGTCACTGGCGCAGCCACTTAGTGTGATTCTGCAAAACGAATCAATCGACCTTGCGAAAGCATCAAACGTCATAACAACATTGGTTGCAACATTGAACACGCGAAGAATGAATGCTGATCATCACTTTAATGAAACTTTTTCAAATGCTACACAGATGGTTGAAAAATTATATGTTGAAGTGGAAAAACTCGGAACATGTGGTCGTCAGAGTCATCGAAACAATCACCCATCTCAAAGCTGTGAAGACTTTTACAGAGTTTCTGCATACATTCCACCCATTGACACAGTCATGCAAGATTTCAAAACGTGGTTTTCCGATTAAGTTCTTGAAAGTTTCAATTTGAGTCAGCTGCTACAAAAATGTAACCTAAATTTGGAAGAAAAGGATTTAACTGTAATCATTGAATGCCTAGTTAGAGGTTTTGGGAAAATCTTGCCCGGAAACAAAGAACTGCAAAAAATGAAGCTCAAATCAGAAGTAGCGCTTTTTCAACAACCATGGAAAATGCAAATGACTACGAAAACACAAGTGCTTTTTGACTTAGAAAGCCTCAGCACTTGCGATAAGTATATATGTACATAGTATATCCGTCGATTCACATTCTCCTTCACCTACTCTGCGCTGCCAGCCACAATGCTAGCACTGAACGATCCTTTTCTTCTTTGCGCCGAATCAACACTTCTCTCAGAACAACGATGCTCCAGAAAGGATTGAACGGCTTAGCACTCCTCAACATATATTGGAACATGTATAAAAAATAAAATTACATTTTAAAGTTAAACATTTCTTAAATCAATTACAAAATCATAAAGTTCCGCAAACCCACGCCCCGCCCCCCAAAAAATTGTACTCTGGATCCGCCCCTGCACGCACGTCATAATTTATACTTGTGTTATCAATTACAAATAATTCAATGAATTAAAAAACAAGAATATAATTTTTAACAAGCATATTAGAAAAAGCGCGAGTTCTTCTTCTTTACTGGCGTAGACACCGCTTACGCCCTTATATCTGAGCAGTTACCTCAAACATTTTTTCCCAATAATGATGGCCATTGTTATGGTATTTGCGTCTCTTTCTTACACATTCCAAAATTATGCATGATGAATGATGCTACGCTTATAGTAGAAAAAAATTTTCCATTATAAAAAGAAAAGTTAGATATGGGCAGAGGTGAAACTTGCAAATGTGGTGGGGAATTGGTTACCTCAGTCTGTAAGGTATATGACTTTATCACACGCCTTGTTACCATACATATTATAATGGTACATAGAACTTCATATTAGTCTCCTAACCGTAAAATCGAATGCCAAGAATCGATTATTTTATGAAAAAATCGATTCTCGAGTAGAATCGAAATCGATTTTTCCATCCCAAGGACGGAGGTCCATATTTTACGTTTGAAATAACACATAATCCCTTTTTCAAATGCCAAAGTGTTCAACTATATATAGTTTATCAAGAAAGTGTTTTGACATCTATTAATTTAGCGAAATTCAGAAATATTGCCAAGAAAATATATACCTTTTAATGGTTTTATTTCAATATTTGGTTTTATTTAACAAACAGATATAAATCGCCAATAATAGAAAGTACAGTTACTCATTTTGAAAAGAACACAAAAATAAGAAGCAAAAACTTCAAACACTACTGTCAAGAAAATTTTTTTACATTTGCTGTTAATAGTTTTAAATTGAATACGTTTAAAAAAGGAAATATGAATTAGTACTTTGTATGATTGCCCCGGGCATCTATAACACCTTGAAGTCTGCTTCTCATTGAATTAATCAATTTTTGAACATCATAGCTCTGAGGTATCTTATACCATTCCTCTAGAACTACATTTTTGAGTTCTGTTCGACCTTTTGGGTGCCTTTTTGCAACTTTTTTCTTCAAATACGCCCATAAGTTTTCTATTGGATTCATATCTGGACTTTGGGCCGGTGTATCCAATACTTTACTGCAATTAAAAAGGAGCCACATTCTCACCATATGAGCTTTATGCTTTGGGTCGTTGTCCTGGTAGAATTTGAACTGAGGTTTGTTGTTAACAATGAACCCAAATTTATTTGCACTATTTATCAAATGGCGTTGCAGAATACTCAAATATTGACCTGCATCCATCTTATCCTCTATAAATACCAAATCACCCATTCCCTTGCTGGATATGCACCCCCACACCATGACTGAAAGTTTGCCAAATTTCACTGTTGGTATAATATTCCGCTTTTCCAATGCTTTTAACGGCTGCCTCCACACTCTATTGGGCCCATCATTGTAATACAGCATAATCTTACTCTCATCGCAGAATATCACATCATTCCAGTAGCTGTCTGGTTGACGCAGGTACGTTCTAGCGAAAGATAAGCGCTTTTCGATGTGCAGTGCAGAGAGCAACGGTTTCTTTCGAGCAACTCGTGACGTATAATTGTGTTTTCTCAAAACTTGGCGAATTGTTTCATGAGAAACTTCGATCCCACATTCATCTTTAAGTTCACTGGCAAGATTTCTCGTCGAAATTTGAGGGTTTGCGGCTACTTTTCTCAACAAAATACGTTCGGCACGCTCAGATATTTTCCGAGGTCTTCCACTTACAGCTTTTGGCTCAAGCATATTTTCATTTTTTGCACGATTTATTATATTGTAAATGGTTTGTCGCTTTACAGAAAACATTTCTGATAACTTTTGCACGCTTTTTCCTCTTTCATAGTTATAGTAAATCAACTGAGTCACTTCAAATGATATCCTTTTTCCAGGCAGTTCTTATAATATACGAAAATATTAAAAATTTTACCAACAAATTACTCCAACTAGCACTTTATGACTGATTGATGACTAACACGTGTGTAACTACTCAGTGAGATAACAATATCAGCAAACGACATCTGTCAAATATTAAAATACACACGTTCTTATGGACACTGTTATTTTGACAGCTGCACGACTACACGACTGCAGGCCGACAGTTGTTGCTCTCGCTAACTTCAACATATTCTTATGCCAACGGCAGTAGGACGACAGTAGAGTTGACAGTAGAATGGAAGATAGAAAGAGGAGGTAGAGTGGTGATGCCACCAATATGTAAAATGTAAAATTATTCAAAGCTCTAACAAATTTGACGTTATTTTACAAATAAAAGCATAAAATAGCTCTATTATATCATTTGTAATAACAATTGACAATTTAAAACAAATAAATATATATGTTTACTTATTTTTTGCATACACATTTTCACTTTGAACAAAATATTAAAATTTCATTGAAGTGCAAGATATTAGTATGGCCACAACGAAATTGTGTACATACAAAATGGACAACTGCGTTGTTTTGTGTACATGCCGGCCATTGTTATGTTGCTGCCTTCTTACAAATGTTCATGTAGTAGGCTTCACGACGCCATTTTCAGTTCACTGTCGTGCTGCCATGTCGTGTCGCGAGCTTGTGTTCAGCACTTGACAGCTGAGCTTAGCAATTGTTTTGTTTTTGTATTTTTGTTTTTGTTTGCTTTGGTAGAAGCAAAAAGTTTATCGCTATAAAGCTATGGCAGCTGCGTAAATGAATGAAATCATTTTGAAAGGCTCTCTGAATTCATTAGAAACGCTGGCTTTAATTAAACAAATGCAAATAATGTGAATATTTGACAAACTGTATCTATCAATTTTTTGGACAAGAAATATATTTAATTTTTATAACTGATATTTATTTTTAACTATTATATGTTAGATGTTGTTGAAGAACCCGAATTTACGGAATACATCGAAAATGTAACTGTACCTGCTGGAAGAAATGTTAAACTGGGCTGCTCTGTAAAGAATCTTGGATCGTATAAGGTAAGTCGAGTTTGTCTAAGCTTTGTTATTTAAATTTTTCTAAATGAAAATAGTAAATACTATATACCAATTGACCTGAAAACCTTAATTATGGGTTAACGATACATTTAGGCAGAATTGTTTTAAGTTGTATGTGGTAGTTTACTATGTGCGTAAAGAGTAATTAATTGGTTCAGCAGCATTTTTAAGGCGCAGAAGGATAATTCGGTTCTGACATAACTACTTATTTAGACATATCCATACTTTTACATTTAACTTAACTTTTTAAGGCTGTTTTCTCACTGTCTGGATAATATTATCCTTAACCCCTTGTAGCTTAACTGGATTATAGGTTTAACTGACAGAACCGTTTTCACTTAATTGTGGTTAGCTGACCTACAAACAGTTATTCCATCAAAGCGCAAAGGACCATTCTCTCGAAAACTCGTAACATCGACTCATCAGATATTGTCATCGTCCATACCTCTGCACCATATAGCAGGACGGGAATAATGAGTGACTTATAGAGTTTGATCTATATTCGTCGAGAGAGGACTTTACTTCTCAATTGCCTACTTAGTCCGAAGTAGTAGAGATATACCGCGCTGGATTTCCAGGCAGATATTGTTATTAGTGTTTATGCTGGTTCCAAGATGGACGAAAATATCTAGGTCATGACTGTCAACAGTGTCATGGGAGCCAAGTCGTGAGTACGACGACTGTTTGCTTGATGACATGAGATATTTGGTCTTCCCTCATTCGCGCGGGGTTTGAGGCCAATGATATCAATATCATGAGCATACGCAAGCAGCTCTACACTCTTTTAGAAAATGGTACCTTCTCTATTTTGTCGTCTTTTCTGAAAAGCCGTTTGGTATTGAACGGCTCTGAGAGGTCTTTCCCGATTCTGATTTCAGTTTGCACAGCCGTATTAGTTTTGCGGGGATACCAAATTCAGACATCGCGGCATAAAGGTAGCTTCTTGTCGCGCTGTCAAAAGCGGTTTCAAAACCGTCGAGGAGGTGGTGTGTGTAGATTTTATTTTCACGAGTTTTCTCCAAGAGCTGGTATACTAGGGTGCTTCAAAAAAAAGGATTGAATTATTTTTTCAACTCTTACCTCTCTCAAATGTTAGTGATTGACAAACAAAAAATCCTCCCTCAAGCCAGGCGCTGTAGCTTAACTTTAAGGGGTCGCTATTTGTTTTTAGGTTCCCATACATTTAACATGGCAATTTTCGTTTTTTCATCATTTCTTCGCCACCGTGTTTGAATAGCTCGGCCGGTAATCCATCGGCCTGTGCCGCTTTGTTGTTCTTTAGACGGGTAATTGCTATTCCATTTTCTTCATGGTCGGGCAATGGAACTTCGGCTCCATCGTCATCGATTGGGGAATCGGGTTCAACATCTCCTGGTGTTATGCTTTCACTGCCGTTCATCAGGCTGGAGAACTGTTCTCTCCATAATTTTAGTATGTTCTGGACATCGGTTACTAGATCACCTCTGGGGGCTCTACAAGAGTTTAATCCGATCTTGAAACCTTCTGTTGGTCGCTGCATTTTTTCGTAGGCCAGCTTGTCAAACTCTTCATATTCACGCAGTTCGGCCTCTCTCTTTTTTGTCTTCAAATGCGTATTGCTTCCCTCTTTAACTCTCGGTATCTATCCCATCCCACACGTGTTGTGGGCGATTGTAACGTTGCGGGGTAGCCAGCCTGTTTTCTCTCCACTGCGACCCGGCACTCCTCAGCATACCACTGTTCTTTTACATTTTCCGAAAACCAATGTTCTTGTTTTCAGCTGTATGCAAGGATGTTGAAGTGCCGTCCCACAGAGAAAGCAGGAGTGCAAGTCGAGTAGAAAATCGTTCGGCTATCTGTTGTGATTGCAGCATTTCGACGTCGAACCTTCCTTGTTTCTGTTGCTTGTTTGCGAATCTTGGCTACAACAAGATAGTGATCCGAGTCAATGTTAAGACTCCAGAGCGTACGTACGTCCATCACACATCGATCTGGTTAGTGGCTTTTCAATTCAGGGACAGTCAGGTAGCTTGATGAATTTAAAAACATGAAATGACCACTAAATCTGTTATCGGTATGTTGGGAAGATGATATATTTTTTATTGGTTTAAAATATAAATTAGTTAGATTTAAAATCCATATTTTACCAAATGTTATTGTATTTAACATGTCTTGCAATTCATAAATAATATATTAATTTCTTTTTTTATACTATACTCTTGCAACCAGTTGCTACAGAGTATTATAGTTTTGATCACCTAACGGAGACAATTTTTGAAAAAGTGAGCATTACCTCGCCCTCTAATAAGTTTAATGCATATATCTCCTAAACCACTTAAACTATAACAATCAACTTCACTCAGTACGAATATTATAGGAACTCCTACCTATGATTTGAAAAGGGACAAAATGCGATGAAAACCCCGTTCACTCCCCATATAACTGTACTATTCAAAATTGCTAAATGTGCGATAAATCAATAACTAAATACGGCAGAGACGCAAGGATTTGCCACCGGAATGGTATCACAAGGCTATAGAGGGACCGAGGTAAAAATTGGAGGATGAGCACCGCCTGCTTTATGGTGAAATCTCATATCTCGGATCCCGACTGACCGATTTCAACAAAATTTCGTAGGTTATATTTCTTTCATATTTCTATGTCACGTTGTGAAAATAAGCGAAATCGAACAATATCACAATTTTAAATTCCACTTGATTCGTTAAGTTTCCAGTACAAAAATCAAGATGCAATTATTATATCGGGATAAAACATGGCACGACTAAAACTTGGTGTGCGCCATGTTATGACCAAAAATTGCTTGAATCCAATAAAAACTGTTCAAGCCCTTAAGTACCGAATAAATCCCGTTACTTATAGTTGACTTTTGATCGAAAATCTCGGTCAACGAGTGATATACATATATAACTGAAATTTAAGGGTAATCCTCCTCTTCTAATAGTATGTCTTTGTGTAAAAAATTAGTTAAATCAGACCAATACTTCCCTGAGCCGACATATACCTAATAAAGAGATTTTTGAAGATTTGTGAGTTATCCCAATAAAAATACGAGGGCATGCTTTACTCATGACGGTGTAACTTTGTGTCTAAAATATGTAAATTTGAGCGATAACTTGGCCTAGCCCTTATATAACTAATATCAGGATTTTCGAAGATCCGACTTACTTTACTCTATATGATTGGTTTTACACCCTCAAGTATTTCTCTGGCTTTGGTTCTTGCAAGTAGCATGAGTATAAAAGGTTCGGTTGCACCCGAACTTACCTCCTCCTGACTTGTTAATTATTATACAATGTTAATATTTTTAAAATTTCTGAATTTGTTGTAAATTGTTTGATATTATTAATTTAAGAAATATTCACGGTATGGAGTTCCCGCTATCCAAACTGTTCTTAATTCGTTTATTGTCTAACATGGTTTTGTTTCAACTGTTCTAATAAAGTTTAAATTATTAATATTTCTGAAACTGTTTCTTGAATGGAAAATTCTGGATTGTCATAATCATATTTTTCGTAATGTATAGTGCTCTAAAAATCGCATATTTCTTCGGCTATTATTTTTTCAAAATATGACAAATTTGTGATGTGAAATATATTTCCATATTCTTCGTAAATAGAAACGTCTCTTATTTCAATAGGTATGCAGACTTGTTGGGTATAGTCTATGATAACGGGTCCCCCAAGCGAATTAGTATTGTAAGAATTGAAAGATTCATATTGAAAACCTATAAGTAATTATGGTTTTATATTATATTATCTTTATTTAGAATTCCATTCCTATTACTTATAATTACTTTATTTCCTAGGTTTTTCTTATCTTTCTGCTTTTTATATTTAGATTGTAGGTTGTTGCTCTTCCCGTATCTGTTAGTATAATACTATATACGTATTCCTTCATGCGTCTACCAAACAAGATATGGATGCTTTCGGCTCCATATCGGATCCTCATTTTTCTAATTTCTTATTTTCATTCGCTATTATTTAGCCGAAATATGTAAAAAAAACGACTGCTTACATACAGAGGAACATCCACGAAACGAGAAAAAGAGAAGAATTTAAATAAAATAAAAATTACATTTTTTCACACAAATATGGCATTGATGAAATGAGAAACCTTAGCCAAAAAAGTTATTTTCGTAACTTTTCAATAGATTTTGCTTATTTCGGTGTTAATTAAGAAGTGCAAAATGTGTGTATACAATTGTGGGATGTCCACAATAATTTTAGATTTATTAAAATATAAAATACTGATACAAAGTTGATGATTGAAAATGAAAATGAAATGGAGAGCGAAAATGATGAAGCGTGCTAGCAGTCGGGATGATGCGCCAAGAAGAAGGAAAGATGGCGGTTCGTCAAGCTGACAGCTTATCCAGTTTTTGGGTTGCCATATCTATGCTTTTTGCAGAGTTGCATTTGGGGTTGCCACATTACTTTGGGGTTGCCAATTGTGCGATGAATTCCGAATGACGCATTTGACGCGGAGATGCCTTTTCAAGCTTTTGCTGGAACACATACTGCAATGGCTTGTGGTCGGTGAAGATGAAAAATTCTCTTCCTTCTAGTATATGTTGAAAATATTTGACTGCTTTGTATGCCGCTAAAAGTTCACGATCGTAAGTGCTGTATCTTGTTTGTGTTTCAGTAAGGCGTTCGGAATAAAAACCTAGTGGTTGCCACTGGTCGTTGTCGTGTTGTTGTAGTACAGCTCCTACCGCCGCTCCAGATGCATCCACCGTCAAACTGAGTTGCGCCCTGTGTTTTGGGTAAGCGAGTAAAGCTGCTTTGCATAAGTCATTTTTGCATTGTTGAAATGCCTCCTCTGCTTCAACTGTCCAGTCAACTGGGGATGTGTCGTTTTTCTTGTTCCCTTTTATGAGGTTGAGTAATGTAATTTGCCTTTCTGCGGCGCAAGGCAAGAATCTGCGAAAAAAGTTTACCATAACAAGAAAGCGTCGCAAATCACATACTCTCGAAGGTAGGTTGAAATTTTGAATTGCCCGCACTCGTTCTTCTGGGGGTGAAATTCCACTGCTGTTTATTTTGAAACCTAAAAACTCAACTTGCGGCTGACCAAGTGTGCATTTCGAACGGTTGATAACAAGGCCGTACTCGCGTAGCTTTTAAAATACTAACTGTAGATGATGACTATGTTGATTCATATCCTTCGATGATATAAAAATATCATCGAGGTATGGCCAGGCGAAGTCGTATTCACGGAAGATGTGATCCATGAATCATTGGAACGTTTGACCGGCATTTCTCAAACCAAAGCACATGAACGGAAATTCAAACATGCCGAATGGCGTTGTAATTGCAGTCTTTGGTATGTCGTTCGCCTCCACCGGAATCTGGTGGTAGGCCCGACGCAGATCAAGTGTGGAAAAAATTTTGCAACCACACAGGTAATGAGTGAAATTGTGCAGGTGTGGCAGGGGTACCTGTCAGGCTCGGTGACGACGTTTAGTCGCCTGAAATCCCCACAAGGCCTTCATTCGCCGTTTTTCTTTTTTGTCTTCTTTGACGACAGATGCCTGCGTTCAGCAAGAGTTGTATCTCGGCTTTTGCGGCTTCTAACTTCTCGGGAGATAAGCGTCTCGGTTTAGAGAAGACTGGTGGTCCTTTGGTGACGATATGGTGCGTGAAAAAGTGTTGTGGTTTTTTACTGAAGACTTTTCCATCATGATGTCTTCGAATTCCCTCAATAAATCGTAGAACGGCTGATAATCTTTGGTGTAAGATAAATTGGAAACTACCTTTTTATTTGTTGATATTGAACACAGTTTGCTGGTGTTTGCGTTGTCGTAGGTTGACTACTAAGTTGAAATGCGATAGAAAATCAGCTCCGATGATGGCTTGTGACACGTCAGCAATGATGAACTTCCAGGAATATTGGCGGCGTAGACCCAGATTGAGGAACATAGTTTTTTCGCCGTAAGTTTTTATGGTGGACTTGTTTGCTGCGTAGAGGTAGTTGTTTTTGTCCGGGCATCTACGTTGTTGTTGTGTCGGCAGAATTACGCTGACTTCAGCTCCCGTGTCGATGAGGAAGTTTATTGCGGATTTTTTGTCTCGGACGATTAAGCGGCGGTTTTTGTCGTTGAGCCTGTCGTCGACCGCCATTGACGACAGACTAGTTAGTTTAACTTTTTCACGCAAGGGCTACGACATTTTTTTGGCATCGTTACCAAATTTGTGATGGTACCAGCACAAACCATTCGACTTGTTGTTTTGCATACCGGAACGTGACGGAGGACGGCTTCTGCTGCGACTTCTAGATCGACGATTTATGTTCGCCTTTATTGAGGCTATCTCTTTCGTGATTTCGTCTAGCTGCTGCTCGATGCTGGATTGATTGGCTATTGCTGTGTTTGGAGTTTCGACCACGTGTACGTGTGGGGTGTCGCTAACCTCACATATTTTGTCCGCGAGCAGGGCAACTTTGCCGAGCGGTTCGTTGCTAATGGAAATTATTAGTCGCATGTTGGAAGGTAACCGACTCATCCAAATGGACTTTAGTATATTATCGTTGATCTCGCTAGACTTCGCATTTCGCGCAAGAGCTGTGATGGACGCATATCACCGAGCTCTTGTTCCTGCAGTAGCTTTTTTAAACGTTTTTGCTCCGAGTCCGCGAATTGTGTTATTATTCGATTTTTTAGCGTGGTGTACAGCTCACTGTTCGGTGGATTAAGAATTATGTCGCTTATTTGGGCTAGCACGTTGCTTTCGATCGCGGCCACGACGGTGTGGTACTTTGTTTTGTCGCTCGTTATACCTGCCGCAATAAATTGCGACTCGACCTGCGCCATCCATATTTCTGACTTTGCGTGCCAGAATGGTGGGATCCTGATGGAAATTTTGGCCACTTCCACGTTGCGGGTTTGGATGTCCTCTGCCAATTGGCCCCGATGCTGCAAATTTTGTATTACCTGGTTTACCGCTTCTTCTTCCGTCATTTTTCGATCACGTCGGGGTCACCAATATGTGGGATGTCCACAATAATTTTATATTTATTAAAATATAAAATACTGATACAAAGTTGATGATTGAAAATGAAATGGAGAGCGAAAATGATGAAGCGTGCTAGCAATCGGGATGATGCGCCAAGAAGAAGGAAAGATGGCGGTTCGTCAAGCTGACAGCTTATCCAGTTTTTGGGTTGCCATATCTATGCTTTTTGCAGAGTTGCATTTGGGGTTGCCACATTACTTTGGGAATGCCACATACTTATTCCTTTCATTTTGGGCCTTTTGACTTATATTTTTGTAGGTTTTCGCATATTCATTCAAATTTATTTATATGACTATAATTCTGTTAATTTGGTATGCGGATTTCTTAGTACAAAAAATTACGAGCTCGTAGATGGGCGTAATCGGACCACTGCCACGCCCACAAATCGCCATTACCCGAAAACTTATAAAGTGCCCGACCCTCTAAACTACTGAAGCTACAAGAAACAAGTTTGCGGAGCGCTAATATTTTAAGAACTTTTACCAATGTGAAAATGGATGAAATCGGAAGATGACCCCGCTCACTTCCCATACAACGGTACTGTTCAAAATTACTAAAAGCACCATAAATTAATAACTAATTACGCCAGAGACATTAAATTTTACCTATGAGATGGTTTAATGCGACTTTACGGGTGCCTTTTGGTGAACTTTTTGGTGAAATCACATATCTCTAGTCCCGACCTACCGATTTCAACCAAACTTATTTCATGGTATGCCTCTCATATTCTTGTCACAGAGCGAAAATGGGCGAAATCGGACTACAGCTCCGCTTACTGTGTGGACCAAATTATCTGTAGTTAGCTTTTCAATTCGGGAGATATGCAATTAAAATTCAGATAGTCAACACTTCTCTGAGCGCCTACAAACCTTATGCCGAATATATCGGTCAGTATATGAGTTATATAGAGTATATGCATATGTATGTATATAAAAAATCTGAGATTCCGATTCAGTGTTTGACGTTTTAAATTTTTAAGTATTACTCTGGCTTTGATTCTAGCAAGTTGCAAGAGTATACAATATTCGGTTGCTCCCGAACTAAGCCCTTTCTTACTTATTTTGTATTATACACTTTACTAATAGAAATGTAATTTATTACAAGAATATACATATATATACATTAGGGTGGAGCGATTTATTAATTTTTTATTTCTGTTTCGGTATACCTGTAGAAAGAAGCTGCTTTAGGTAAATATTAAACACAAGAAAAATCAGTAACCTCACGTTATGTTTAGAGGTGCCCCCATCGACTTGAAATTTTGAAAATTTATGCCAAATACTCATAAATTCGCAAACATTTTATAAACGTTTTTTGATGTTCTAAGCGATGCTATGCTAGAGTAAGATAGAAATTAATGCTCTTAAAACATATATATCACTCTCTAACCATATTATAATAACATAGCTACGTTCCGCAGTTTAATTTCACATTCCTAATTTCACACTGTGGGACGTCATTTCAAACTGCTTACGTACATCTGCAACCGAAACCATTGGTTTTCGGAAAGTGCAAAAGAACAGTTGGTACGACGAGGAGTGCCGTGTCGCAGCGGAGAGAAAACAGGCTGCCTACCTCGCAACGTTACGATCGACCACTACACGTGCGGGATGGGATAGATACCGAGAGTTGAAGAGAGAAGCGAGACGCATTTGCAGACAGAAGAAGAAAGAGGCCGAAATGCGTGAGTACTAAGAGCTTGATAAGCTGGTCGACAGGGGTAATGCTCGAAAATTCTACGAAAAAATGCGGCGGCTTACAGAAGGTTTCAAGACCGGAGCATACGCTTGTAGAACCCCCAAAGGTGATCTAGTCACTGATGCCCAGAGCATACTTAAATTATTGAGGGAACACTTCTCCAGCCTGCTGAATGGCAGCGAACGCACAACACCAGGAGAAAGAGAACCCGATTCCCGAAACGATGACGATGGAGCATTCGTTCCATTACCCGACCATGAAGAAGTTCGAATAGCAATTGCCCGCCTGAAGAACAACAAAGCGGCAGGGGCCGACGGATTGCCGGCCGAGCTATTCAAACACGGCGACGAAGAACTGATAAGGAGCATGCATCAGCTTCTTTGTAAAAAAGGAGACCCCACAATCTGCGCCAACTACCGTGGGATTAGCCTCCTCAACATCGCATATAAGGTTCTATCGAGCGTATTGTGTGAAAGATTAAAGCTCACCGTCAACAAACTGGGACCTTCTCAGTGTGGCTTTAGACCTGGCAAATCAACAACCGACCAGATATTCACCAAGCGCCAAATCCTGGAAAAGACCCGTGAAAGGAAAATCGACACACACCACCTCTTCGTCGATTTCAAAGCTGCTTTCGACAGCACGAAAAGGAGCTGTCTTTATGCCGCGATGTCTGAATTTGGTATCCCCGAAAAACTAATACGGCTGTGTAAACTGACGTTGAGTAACACGAAAAGCTCCGTCAGGATCGGGAAGGACCTCTCCGAGCCGTTCGATACCAAACGAAGTTTCAGACAAGGCGACTCTCTATCGTGCGACTTCTTCAACCTGCTTCTGGAGAAAATAGTTAGAGCTGCAGAACTAAATAGAGAATGTACCATCTTTTATAAAAGTGTACAGCTGCTGGCGTATGCCGATGATATTGATATCATCGGCTTCAACACCCGCGCCGTTAGTTCTGCTTTCTCCAGTCTGGACAAGGAAGCAAAAAAAATGGGTCTGGCAGTGAACAAGGGCAAGACGAAATATCTCCTGTCATCAAACAAACAGTCGTCGCACTCGCGACTTGGCACTCACGTCACTGTTGACAGTCATAACTTTGAAGTCGTAGATAATTTCGTCTATCTTGGCACCAGCGTAAATACCACCAACAATGTCAGCCTAGGAGTCCAACGCAGGATAACTCTTGCCAACAGGTGCTACTTCGGACTGAGTAGGCAATTGAGAAGCAAAGTCCTCTCTCGACAAACAAAAACCAAACTCTATAAGACACTCATAATTCCCGTCCTGTTATATGGTGCAGAGTCGTGGACGATGTCAACAACGGATGAGTCGACGTTGCGAGTTTTCGAGAGAAAAGTTCTGCGAAAGATTTATGGTCCTTTGCGCGTTAGCTACGGCGAATACCGCATTCGATGGAACGATGAGCTGTACGAGATATACGACGACATTGACATAGTTCAGCGAATTAAAAGACAGCGGCTACGCTGGCTAGGTCATGTTGTCCGGATGGACGAAAACACTCCAGCTCGGAAAGTATTCGACGCAGTACCCGCCGAGGGAAACAGAGGAAGAGGAAGACCTCCACTCCTTTGGAAGGACCAAGTGGAGAAGGACCTGGCTTCGCTTCGAATATCCATTTGCGCCACGTAGCGAAAAGAAGAAAAGACTGGCGCGCTGTTGTTAACTCGGCTATAATCGCGTAAGCGGTGTCTACGCCAATTAAGAAGAAGAAGAAGAATTTCACACTCCAAAACTTCCCCGATTCTATATATTATGCTAATTTTGCCAGGCACTCACTTTCCACAATACTAGGCCGACAATATCCAAAAAACGATAGATTTAAGTGAGCAACTGACTGTGATCTGTCAATTCTGTACACTCTTAAGTTTAAGTCGAATAAAGTGGTTTGAATAAAAAAAAACCTAAGTTGTTAGCTATATTCCTTAGTCGCACGCTTATAGCAGTTCACTTGTTCGTCGTTCATTTATTTGTTACATCAAAATTCACATTTACTTTAAGTAGTATTTTTCATGTATATTTGGTGCTTGTAGTAATTAGTACTTATTACTTGTCTTGCTTGTAGAAATATGTCTCAAGTTAAAACACGAGAAACGACGGGGTGTCCTGTCTCTGGTTTTCCAGAGAAGTTACCTGTTTCTCACTTACCTACGTATAATGATCCGGTTATCTGTTCATAAAACATGAATTGAAGCCCGATAAAACAACAATGAAGCGAACAATTCTTGAAATATCTGAAAGCTTAGCGTGTGAAGTTCTAAAAATATGGCAAAAATCTTCACTGCCAACTGTAAGTATAAAAATAATTTTAAAATTGATTCGTTCCTACCACGACATATACGGGCGCTTAATGAAACCATATCAAGGCCGTCAAACCAACATTAATTAATTATTTAATATACCAAGAAAATATTAGAAGATTTGTAAAAGAGTCCCATAGATTATTTAATATCTGCAGCTGCAATATCAAAGATATCAGGAATTATTGCTGTTTAAAAGGGTGTCGTGTTGCCAAGGAGGTAGTAAGTTTTTTACTCGACCAAAGATCAACCAGAAAAATGATGATAGGCGGTGTCGACATAGTTTCAACTGTGAAGAATAAGAAAAATATCGGAACCAGGAAAGAACTATTTTGGTCTTGTCACCTGTGAGTCGGGGACTGCTAAAAATATAAAAGACACTATATTATTATATTATTCAACAGGTCATTAACAGTGGTTTATCTGTCAACTGCATTCAAATGAGTTACCACTTCGTCATCTTTTATTACATTTAGACCGAAAAAACTATCGGACCTAAATGCTTTTAAGGCGCCATCGGATCTCAATTATAAACTTGTCAAACAATGCCGATAGTCGAATTTTCCGTTATACCTAGTACATTATTACCTGAAATAACTAGGGTAGAGCTTAATACCGACCAAAAGTATTTCTACGACATAATGACCGCTATCAGTACTGTTTAGCTAATATGGAAGCTAGAGCCCTTAACCATTCTAGATGGCTAACAACAGCTAATCGAATTCTAAGATTGCATGCATCTAAAACTGACTCAAAAGAAAAGCTAGTTGTATTAGCCACGTACATATGAAAGTTTATGGACCAATGTGGCTTACAATAAAATGTAATTCTTCGTACATTAACGGAGCCAAAAACATATGGCAAACCTTAACCTGAGCCGTTATTTGAATTCCGATATGAAAGCAATCGTTGACAAAGTAATCCAACGAAATGGATACATTCGTCATGCTTGGTGATGACAGAGAAATTATATCTTGCATATCGAAGAATTGTAAAAGCAAGATCAGAGAATGATCGAAGACTTCGAACGTTTAAAGTACATATGTACTTACATTCAACTTCGATGCCAAAGATTACACTGAGATTATTATGTGGCAAGTGTGTGATATAACTGAACCACCTCTAACATTACATACGTCTGATGAAACCTTGAAAGACATTGCCAAAAACGGCCTCGGTACATGTCAGAATATTACAGATTTTCTACGCCACACCCAAGCTGTGGAGCGCTGCATCAAGTTGGTAACAGAAGCATCGAGTGCAGTTTGTGGGGAAAATAAACGAGTTGATTTCATTAGGGCAAGACTACTATCACGTCAATACAAACAAAGAGTTTGATGTTTAAGTAGTAGTTTAAGTAATGTAAGAGAATATTTTTCGTAATAAATGCCAAGAATGCCATTTTTTGTTTTATTTAAATGTTTGACTGTACTGGGGCACCTCAAAACATTAAGCCAGCTGTTTGATATTTTGCATGTTTGTTTTATATATTAAAAGGCAACTTTTTATAGCTATGCCGTTAAAAAACAGAAAAAAATTTTTTTTCCATACATTATCTCTCCACCTTAATATACATACATATGTACATCTTACTTATGCCAACGAATTTTCCAGTCATCATAGCACTTGGAAAAATACTTCGTCGTGATAGCCATCACGTCTTCTTCGATTCAGCTTTTATATCCTCAACTGAGTCAAAACGGTATTGCGGTGGTTACGACACGATATTAGTTGAAAATGTGGCGAAATGATCACGAATAACCAATGTAGTATGAGATGGTGCATTATCGCACTTCTTTGTTCAATAAATTCAGGCATAATAAAAATATTCAATTTTCGAGCCTTACTAAACGACGCGTATCTCAAATACTAATGAATATTTTGACGTGAAATTTGGTATAGATGTCCCTAACAGTATTACCAACCTACACAAAAAACGATTCGAAAAACAAGCGAAGTATAAATTAAAACTTCACCTTTCAATTTGACCACAGTTATGTGCGCATTAAGACATTCAAACCATGATTTTATCGCTTATAAATTTACATTATCAATATGTGCGCATATTGATCTATATGGACATCAGAATATTGATCTATATGGACATCAGAAAGCTGCAACAAGTAATAATTTTTTATTGAAATTATGTGTTTTGAAATGAAAAGAAAGTTAAATTTATCATTTCGTTTTTATTTTTCAATGTAACGCAGCTTGATAAACAACATTTTTTGGTTTCTGTTCCGGTGTACAGAAAAGATGGTTTTCTAACTCGTGAGCACGCCACGTATATCTGACCGTGTGAAAAACATAGCACTTCCAAATTTATGCCACACACTATGCCACTATCCTTGTGTTCTGTTGATTGTCATCTCAAATGAAATTTTTACTGAAAATGGAATACATTTGAACTGAAATGGCAAATAGTTAGAATTCAAAGGAATTCTTGGAATCAAGCAGTCTGCCCTTTGTATTCGATAGCTGCGTCACAATCAGTCGGGTTCCATTACACAGTTTCGGCGCATGAAGATTGGGAAACATTATAATGACAGATACAACTTTGAGACGCAAATGATGCGGCGGTATACCAAGTCTCTCCAAAGAATTTAGAAATTTCACTGGATAATTCGCGGCTTCGTATTCATTGTCAAGACGATCGATTTGTATGAGCGCAAACCTCCCGGAATTTGACAAGAATCTTCCAGTTTAAGTCATTAACATCGGTATTTTTGGCTACTAAAATTCCGCGTGCACTCAAGAAATCGTAGTTACGATAATTTGGTCAATGTTCGGATAAACATTCGTGATGAGTTCATTTTTCGTTGAAGTGAATTAACAAAAGGCAGGTGGATATCAAACCACTGGAAGTATCAACCGGAATTTGACCAATTGTAATTCTTAGCGAATACAATGTAAAATGTCTTCGGCAATGTAATTTTTGATCGTGTTCCATAATTGGCGGGGATTTGAAGGGTGATATGTCGAAATGATCATGGCGAAAAGTATACGAACTTCAGGGGCATGGGAAGTAGCTATCGCATCGTCTATCGTTTGATTCCAGTGATTATCATGTTCCAGAAATTGTAATTGCTGGCATGCTTCTCAAAAAGTTGTATACACCGTACCATTCACAGTACGCAATGACTCAATTGAAATTAAACAACGTACATTTATCAATAACAACCGAAGGTAGATGCAATCGTCGATTTTCGGGTGGAATGTGTAAATTCGTCCTAAGGCATTAGTTGATAACACACCTGGAAATCAATCTACTGGTTGGCCTTGCTTTCTGCGTAACTACTTCTTCGACGATGCATTCCATGTATAATATCAAGTAATTTCCGAATAGAGCAATGTTCTCGCTAACGGATCACTGACGCAAGTTGAGAAAAAACTCATCAATGTCCATTTTGTTGTTGATTTCACCAAACTGCAACATTCAACATCGATATGAGTTTTGAATGTGAATTAGACAATAATGGCATACCTCTAAATTGAATGCTGAATGTTCTGGCATTGTCGTCTGGTGAACGAGACCGATACAATGGATATCTGTCATTTCCAGTTTACGTTTCCGAAAGAAAAGCACATGGATAGTGTTTCGTGCATTTATTGGTAGACATTTGGACTACCAATATATAATGTATGTTGATGGTAAAAAGAACGCCGACCGATATTAGCGTGACCTATTTAACAACAAATAGTAACAAATTTCTTTCTGTATTTGATCACTTTGTATGAAAGACACATAAAGTTTTCACTGAATAATTTTCTAAAATTTACCTTTTAAATAGCCGAAATAAAGAAAGCAAACGACAGAAATTGAACGATTCAAATAATTTACAAATCAAAATATTGAAAAACAAAACAAGCAAAAATTGGAAAAAAAAAAATTGTATGGAAAAAGTTACTTTTTAGAGTTATCCAATTTTCGGACTTTTCCTCAGGAAAAGTAGAAGGTATTTTTATTTCTAAACCTTTCCCGATCCACAACGAAAAACCTCTGAAAATTTCATCAAGATTGCTGCAGCCGTTCTCTTAGCGTTACTAACAAACAAACATTCATTCGTTTGTATGGGGAAAAAGAAAAGGGCTGTTTTTAGGGGTTTTCCGGCAATTATTCGAATTTTTCTTGCCGTAAAAACCATCCTTGAACCTCAGCGAACATTTAAAAAAAATAATTGGCAAAATTGATCCAGGCGTTGTGGAGTTATGCGCTTAGCAACACATTTTGCGATTTATTTTTATATAAGTACTAGAGGACCCGTCCACGCTTCACTGTGGCTGATACATAGATAATACAACTACTACCATCTATATGATTTCTATTAGTTGGATGATAACTATTAGTTAATGAGATATAGCATTTTTGTGAAGCAACTTGTGTTAGTTTACAAAAAAATGGATCATAAAGCAATTCGTGTGTTAATAAAGCATTGCTTTCTGGGGAATATGCTGTTGAATATGGGCTGAGGGAAATCCACCGTTGAAAAAATATTTGCTAAGGTGGAAACAGGAATGAGCACCGAGGACAATGATGCTGTAAAGAGGTGAAAGTTCTGTGCAAGGTGGGTGCCTCGCAAGTTCATAATCCAATAAAAAGAACGAATAACTGGTTCTGAGAAGTGTTTGAGTGCTCTTTAATCGAAATAAAACAGAATTCTTGCGTCGATGTGTAACAATAGAAACATAGCTCCATCAATTCCCACTGGAGTCCAATCGACAGTCATTCTAGTGGTCTCCACATGATGAACCGGCTCTAAAGCGTGGAAAGACGAAAAAGTCTGCTAGAAAGGTTATGACAGCAATCTTTTGGGATGCACGTCAACGAGTGGTTACTGAGCCAGTTATAATCTATTTCACTGCGTATTTGGTTGCAGTTATTTTCTGCTATTCAAAATACTTAACAATTGTTTTATTTTTGAGGAAGAATCTGTTAAAAAAGGTACGCATATATTCAAATGATTCCTACAAACATGAATTTTGAACAAATGCTTATGATTTGAAATATAATTTTTGTATTAATGAGTTGTGTTAAATTTTGACATAAAGAGATAAAAGGTATCATATGTCCTTACCCTGGTTCTAAGCTACTTCCCCACCAATTTTCAGCCAAATCGGTTCAGCCGTTTTCATGTTATGTCGTGACAACGGAAAACGGGTTTAATTTTTATATATGTGACCTGGTCTACGAAAAGGGGGCTTAGGTGTCAAAAAAAAAGGAGAACAATTAATGAGATAACGAGAAACTGACGATTATTTTTAACAGCTTTTCCCAGAAAACTAGTTTTCGCACGTTAGCCCCCTTTTCGTAGACCAGGTCACATATATAGATAAGAAGATATGCAATCATATTTATTGAAATGAGTATAATTTTGCAAATTTGTATGAACGAATGCAAGATATTTGTAGCCAATTTATACAAATCCAAATTGACTATAAATATTACTTTACATGTGTTCTTACAAACCAGCAAAATAATAATTTTCTGTGGTTTTTAAACAATATATTTTCTTCATAAATATTTTTGTATTATATTGCTTGCTAATATAAATTAAATTTATCACAACAATATATACAATTTCTATATTCATATTATTTTTATCTATTCATACATTTGCACATGCAATTTATGTTTTGCGCGAATGCGGGGTTTTTTGACACACTCGTTTAGTAATGAATTTATATGATTATTGTTTATTTTTGGATTAAGTGCCGTTAGGTATTGGTGGCGTTAACTCCCCACCTCTAAATCGAAGCGTCGCGTCTTCGAATATATATTCTGTAAGTTATTAATTTGTGTCTATAGTTTTATTAACATTTTTCCTTTTTGCTTTCGAATTTTTAATTCTAATATTTAATATAATATATGTTATTACTTTTGTAATAAAATAACCTAATATGATTATCAATAATTAAGTACTAAATGTCCACCAAATAGGATTTTTTTTATTTCTTGTTTTATTGGATTTAACATGTTAAAGTTTTTCAATCTTATATATATATCTTTGTTTGTTGTTTCAATTTATTCTTTTACAAAAAATGGCTTAAATTTTCCTTCTTTTAAGTATTTTCATATTGTGTATCATCAAATATTACTTTATCTTCAAAAGATATCAAATATACTCTGCCTATTGCACGATTATTTACAATATGTTTTCCGGAAACTATTATAGCACCGTCTTTTATAATATTCATTAATTTATTTGCTTCATTAATCTTTGTGCAATTAGCATGTTAATTATTTATCTGATAAACAAGTATTATTTCTTTTTACCATACAAAATGCATTATGTAACTATTTTTTGCAAAATTGGACTGGAAAAAATTTATTTTCGTATTTTATAATTTAACTTTCGATTAATAATTTTCTTTTAGGTAGCTAATAATGTCTGATATAGTATTGTTGATATATAAAAGTATCAACGAAATCTGTAAAAATGTCTTCATTGTGCCTATAAGATAATGAAATTAAACTTCAATATTGTCTTTATGTATTAGTCTATTTCTATTTTGTATTTTTACTTTATTTCCTAAGTCTTCTTTCCCCTATTACTTTTTCATAAATTATTTCTCCAGGGTGAAATGGGAAGCTTGTATTATTGCTCGAATACATTTGAGCATTTTTTTCTTTTACATGTGTTTGTAGCTCAGTTAATTCTTCGAAATTATTTTCATCGGTAATATTGAAATTAATTATTTTTAAAATATTAGTACCTACTTTTTTGGCGTATATTTTTAAATTTTTTTGTCTGCATTATCTTCGACTGGCGTCTTAGGATTTTCTTGTCCCAAGTAGTTTAAATTTTGTATTTTTATATTTTTATTTGGTTTTCATCATTCTTTTTTTGTTTTATATTGCTGGTAAGACCTTCGGCTGGCGTTTTAAGCTCTTTTTGTCCCATAATAAATTTTTTTGGAAAATCAATTTCTTAATTTTTTTTTGGAGAAATGCAATTCGTTCAGTGCGTCATTATTGTTTTATTTATTAACAATGTTAATTTCTTATTAACATCATTGTAGTAGTATATTTAAGATTGTGATCTTTGTCTAAGTATGCTCATTTCTTGATCAATTACGTGTATTTGCCTTCTATCAGCATACGCAAAATCTAATCTCGAAAATAGGGCCTCTAAATTTAAAACTGTGCTATCGTTTGTCAAAATGTCGCTAGCATTGCCAACAATCTAGATACTCAGTATTGTTAGGGATCCCAAATATCTCCTACTGCCTTCTATGTATGTATATACTATAGAGATTCATTGAATTTTTCGCAGCTTCCCTCCTGCTGACGTGTGACCATCCCGATAATTCCGGTAAATATTTTACAATTTCTAAATTTTCATTGCATATAATTGATTCGTTAATTGTTTGTGTTTTGTATTTGTCACCTGCGTTGCATTTGTTATGTTTCTTATTTGGTCGTTTGAGTCGCTATTGAAGGAAAACTGACAACCCCGCAAACTCACAAAACACAGAAAAGAGTGACAAAATTGGCAACGTAGTTCTTGTCGATTTAAAATATTTGTCAAACCTAAAATATTTTGCCATGGCTCCCAAAAATCACAGTCGATATGTACGAAATATCATATTTTCGGCTCATGTCGGATTTTGTACCAACAACACAATATTGTGACACTTTGTCGTCGTGTCATTGCTTCGACACATTGACTCTTTGACAGAAAGTGAGCTTCGGCCATCGGTACAAATGTACAAAGATACTGACAAATGTGCCAAAAAAAATAATATATGTATGTCCTGTGTAAGCATTAGTTTATTTTGCTTGTCGGTCTATGAGCAAGCAACAAAATTTTATTCTTGAAAATAGGATGAATCTGAACACATACTTATATATATATTTTTAAAAAGTTAATTAATTTTTTAAATTATAATTTAAACAAATGAAATATGGAATTAATTTTTACAAACAAGCCAAAGAAATCAATATATACAGACATCTACATATTTTATACCATATATATATCCACACAATTCCCTGGTTAAGAAAATGTTCATTGCGCATAGATATAAAAATGCCTACGGCAAAACGCAATTCTATGCTTGTTTGATTCATAAGAAATTCAGAAATCTCATGGGATGAATAGAATTCATTCCTCGGTTGGTCAAGAATATTCCCTGGTTGGTTGTGCTAACAACTAATAACGAACAAATAACGTACAAGCCTACATAAATACATATCCGTACAAGTTAACGCCACCAATAGCTAACCACCTGAGCTCCGCACTTCTTAGAATGTAAGATGGAACTTTGTATCATGGCTTAAGAGAATAATTGTATAAAAGAAGGGGAAATAAAGATATTTCAGTTTAATATCTTAAGAGATCGTCTCAGTGTGGCTCTCCGAAAAATCACTGATTTTCGCGACTTCTTTTATAAATAAATTTACGCGATAGCGAATGACGTTAAAAATATTCTCTCCAAATTGGAACTAGATATCTCCAAGACTCTTTCTCTGAGAGTGGAAAACGTTTTGAAAAACACCATTCGGAGAAAAACGCGTTTAAAGATAGGAGCCTTTTTAAAAGAAACGCTGTAGCGACCGTAATAATTTGAATTTCGATTTCAAAATTTGAGAGAATGTTTATTATGGTGTATAACATCTGTAAAATTTTAACACTTACACTACCCGAAATCATAAAATAAAACACCGGTTGTTTGTTTTCTGCGGAAGCGTAATTTTAATTCGCTCGATCGCGGAAATATTGCATTTACAAAAGAAATATTACAACGGTTGATTGAAAATTTAAATTGAAGTTGACTAGCGAATTGTTCATGCGGCGCCTCGTCATTCCAAGGCAATCGGTGTCGCTTTTGTTGACGTTTGGTGTGGATGTTAGTATGGTGTATGATGTGAAATGTGTGTTATAAACTGGTGAATGCGGTGTGTCAGTGTTGTCTGTCTGCAGGAGGTCGTATGCAAGTGTAGTGTGTGGAAGCTCATTTGGCCAATATCCGATATTGCAACAAAATAAATCCATTTAACGAAAGTTTTACACTGAGACGATCCCTGAACCTAACTCACTTCATTCACGTCTTGCGTGATCTTTTTAAAAACTAATCTGCAGGAACAACAAAAGAACCTTCTGATGGACCAAATGTGTAATACTATGTACACTACATATCAGAATTGAAACAGAAGTGGAATTACTTTACCGTTTGTAGGAGTTCAAGTAACGGCATATCAATTACAAGAGAAACATTGTTATTGTAAAGCAACAATCCCTTGCATATACCACGCAACGTGACGTTTGGCGGAAGCAAACTAAACAAAGTGCAACAAAAGCAAAAGTAAAACGGCGAGAAATCTACAAAGCCAACAGCGTAATCAGAAAAACGGCAAAAGCATAAAAATCAAATCACAAAGAAAAGCATAAAAATGAAAACAATGCGATTAAGCTACACAATCAAACTAAATCTATAGTTTAACTCAAGAAATATAATGAAAACAAGTAAGTAGGGGCTAAGTTCGGGTGCAACCGAACATTTTATACTCTTGGAACTTTCAGGAATCAAAGCAAGGGAAATTCCTTAAGATGTAAAATGTTAACATGAGAATCGAAATCCAAGCAATTTTATATACAAATACATATGCACTATATATAACTCATACACTGACAGACACATAAGGTTTGTTAGAAAAACGAAAACCATTATATGTAGTATTTAAAAGTTGGGGTAGTATCGTCCAAATTTTATCTATTTTTCCCAATATCACAAACTGTTAACATGTTACATACTAAAAAGCTAATCATACGTAGGTTGCTATATATATATTTCTGGCCTAATACTGTAAATAGGCATATTTATCAACGAAAATATTTTTTTTTTATTTTTTTTGTCGATTGCTGTTTTCTTTCGGGCTCATATGCATAGATCCATGATTCGAAACCTGTGACGATGTTATAAACGTCTTTTGAAGCACCGCGATCGTATATTTTCAGCATTTCTTTACACCAATCCACACGAGCCTTTTTTGAGCGATTGTCAAATTGTGCGGGATCCAACGATAACAAACCTTTTTTACGGCCATGTGTTCATGCAATATCGAATGTATGCTGGTGGGAGAAATGCATAGGCATGCCTCTATCTGAAGGTATGTTACATGACGGTCTTGCATTATCAGTTCACGTACGGCATCGATGTTTTCTGGCACAACGGCTGTTTTTGGACGACCTTCACGGAATTCGTCTTTGAGCGAGCGTCGGCCACGATTGAATCCGTTGTACCAGTTTTTCACAGTGCTATAGGAGGATGCTTCATAGCCATACAAAGATTTTAGTTCATCGATGCACTCTTGTCGTGATAATCCACGTCGAAAGTTGTGAAAAATGATCGGACGAAAATGTTCACGAGTTAATTCCATTTTTTGGCCGAGATGAATTTTTTAATTCCCTGTAAATAAAACAATTCTCGATTAAATGACAAAACGTTCTGAGTGATGTTATGCTAAAAAATGTCAAACTTTCCAATGGAAATGTCAGATTGCACCTGGCAACACTTAGTGTTGCCCTAGGCCAGAATATATATAGCAGCCCTCTTATACTTGTAAAGTAAAGTCAGTCGGATGTTCGAAAATCCTGGTATTAGTTATATTGGGTTTAGGCAAGTTTTCATTCAAATTTATTTCTTTTTGGCATAAATATATACTCTTATCTCATTTTCATTGAGATAACTCACATATTGGTCGATATATGCGGTACAAAGTCACCCGGAAGTTCGATTATCTTTATTTTAGATATATGGGGACTAAAGGAAGTATTGGTCCGATTTCACCTATTTTTGACATACATACATACATACCATTGTCAGAGAAGACATTATTCAAGCAAAGTTTAAACATGTTATATTAATTGCTTCTTGATTTGCTTATTAGAAACTGAACGAATCAAATAGAATTTTAAATTGTACTTTATGAGAAGTAGGCGTGGCATCATTGGCGTAGATACCGCTTACTCGATTATAGCCGAGTTAACAACAGTGCGCCAGTCGTCTCTTCTTTTCGCTACGTGGCGCCAATTGGATATTACATGCGTAGTCAGGTCTTTCTCCACTTGGTCCTTCCAACGGAGTGGAGGTCTTCCTCTTCCTCTGCTTCCCCCGGCGGGTATTGCGTCGAATACTTTCAGAGCTGGAGTGTTTTTGTCCATTCAGACAACATGACCTAGCCAGCGTAGCCGCTGACTTTTAATTCGCTGAACTATGTACTACCGTGAACTTCTACACATGACTCCATCCAGCGTGGATTAGGAATCAGAAAAAACTGCCGCATTCCAGATTTATCGAAATCGGTCAGTCGGGTCCTGAGATATGGGATTTCACCAAAAAGTGGGCGGTGCCATGCCCATTGTTCAATTTTTGTTTAATTTTTTTTCATACCGTCTGGGAGGAAAACCTTTACGTCTTTAACGCATTTAGTTAGTTTTTAACAGTTCCCTTATGTGGAGAATGAGTGGGAGTGGGAGATTTCATCCATTTTCGCACTTTCAGCAAATTTGGTTGTTGTAGCTTAAGCAGGACCACGCCCACTTTGTCAAAAAATGCGATCGCCTGCGCCAAATATGAGTTTTATATCTTAATTAGGTGCTTAGTTATAATAATAATAATACCCAACGATTAACCTCCTCCCCCCCAACCGGCGCGAGGGGCGCAATCCGTGAACGAGCGGAATTAGCCGAGTCATAAAAGGCAAGAGAGTTTTAAGCGTTGCGATCTTAAGCTGCTCAGCTACAGAAACAAAAATTTCAACAGCCAAAATTAAGACTTAGATTAAAGTTTATTATGTTTAAATGTTACATGTTAAGAGTAGATAAAATAAATTTTTTAATGGTAAAGAGTAAGTCTGTCAGATCAAATATGCTGGAATGAGAATTGAAATACATATACGGCGGAATGGTTCGTTTAACTCAAAATTTTTTCTAGAAAATTTTAAAAGTAAAGCTCTAAACTGCCTTGTAGAGCGAGCGGGAACGTTAAAATTAACATCAGATAAGAGAGATGGGCTATAGACTGACCCATTCATGAGTTTTACAAGAATTATTATACCAAGCATCTCCCTACGACTAGCGAGTGTAGGGAGATTTATAAATTTTAAACGGTTAGTGTAAGGGGGAAAATTTAAACTGGAATTCCAATGCAAATGACTTAAGGCAAGAAGTAAAAATTGTTTTTTAACGGACTCTAACTTATCCGAATGGACTTGGTAACTAGGGTTCCAAGCCACAGAAGTATACTCTAATATAGGCCTCACCAGAGATGTAAAAAGAATTTTTGTGGTAAGCGGATCTCTAAATTCTTTAGACCAACGTTTAACAAAACTAAGAGCGCCTTTAGCTTTAAAAACCGTGGAAGATGCGTGACGATTAAAATTGAGTTTGGGGTCCATAGTTACTCCCAGATCAACAAAACTGCATACTTGCTTCAACCTAAAGTTTTGTATTGTGTATGAAGTAGGGTCTACAGATCTACGTGAAAAGCACATCGTTTTTTAAGGTTCAATGGCATGTCATTTCTAACACACCAAGAAACTAGGTTGTTTAAGTCTGTTTGCAACTGACATCATTCGCTGTTTGAAGTATGTATGTATATGTTTTAAAAAGTTTTACATCGTCAGCATATAATAAAACTCTTGAATACTTAACAACAGATCATATATCATTAATAAATAACAAAAAAAAAGCTTGGCTCCTGAAGGAACATTGATTATGTCAGAAAAAGTATCGTTAAATATGACTTGTTGAATTCTATTACTAAGATAAGAAGCAACCCATTTTAGAAATATTGGTTGAAAACCAAGAAGATCAAGTTTATTCAAAAGAATTGAATGGTTTACTTTATCAAAAGCTTTACTAAAATCTGTGTATATAACAACAGTATTCTTATTCTCCCTAAATCCCGCTGATACGTTTGATACAAATTCAAGAAAATTAGTTACTGTAGATTTTCCTATACGAAAACCGTGCTGAGAACAAGAAATTATTGGAGAGATCCGGAAGGTTATGTCGTCTCTTATAATTGCTTCAAAAAGTTTAGGCATTGCTGACAACTTTGCTATTCCCCTATAGTTTTCAATAGATGGCCTATGGTTAATGGCGATTTGTGGGCAGTGGACCGATTACGCCCATCGACGAACTCGAACTTTTTTTGTACTAAGGAACCCGCATACCAAGTTTCATCAATATATCTCAATTTTTACTCAAGTTACAGCTTGCACGGACGGACGGGCGGACAGACAGACACCCTGCTCATTTATATATATATAAATATATATTAGCCTATATCTATCTCGACTAGTTTTAGGAGATACGTACAACGATTAGGTGAACAAAACTACAATACTCTGTAGCAAATGGCTGCAAGAGTATAAAAAGAAACAAAAATAAGTAAAATTTAAAAAATATTCAAAAAGAAGTGTTCCTTAAAAACGACAAAAAACAGTGTGCCAGCAAAAACTCCGCATTAATAGCGATAAAGCAACGGCCAAATGTAGAGGAAAAATGCAACAAATTTCCAAAACAAAAAACATCTAAAACAACAGTTGCAGCAAAGGCAACAACTAAACAGCAACATTAGCAACAACAACATCAAGTTAGTTGTAAGTAAATCTTATATTTATTAATTACATGGGAAATAATCCCACTAGTACTAAGTCTGAAGAGTTTTTTCACTGTGAGTATGCCATATACAATAATCATGACGTTCACAAGTGCCCTTATTTACGAAAAAATAAAACAACATAAATTCTTATATATTAAATATATATAAATGAAAAAGAAAACGGGATAAACTTTATTACTGTATTAAATATGTACATATATATAAAAAAAGAAATAACGATTTTTTTGAAGAGGACAACATAATTCTAAAATTTTCGAAAATGGCGGTTAGTAATTTTACTGCAGAAGACACAGCTCGACTGATAGCGACTCAAACGACGAACTTAAGAGCTGAAATAGCTCAGCTAAACAATCAAATAAAAAACATAACAACTGCTATGCAGGTGACAGAATACGAAACACAAACAATTAACGACTCAATTATATGCAATGAAAATTCAGAAATTGTAAAATCTTTACCGGAATTCTCGGGAAGGTCATACGTCAGCAGGAGGGAAGCTGCGAAAAATTCAATGAATCTCTATAGTATATACATACATAGAAGGGAGTAGGAGATATTTGGGATCCTTAACAATACTGAGTATCCAGATTGTTGGCAATGCTAACGACATTTTGACAAACGATGCCACATTTTTAAATTTAAAACAAAACAATTAAATATTAAAAATCGAGAAACCGCGCTTAGAACATTCATAACTGGTTGAAATTATCCTATGCATAAAATCCTTTTTACTTTAACGCCAACGGATTTGTCTAATTTTCTTGCTAAAGCGCAAGAACTTTAGTCAAACCAAATCAGATCACAATTCGCTTAACATTTCTCTAAAGAGAATCAAGAAGATGATTTTCGAAAACAACATCAATTGAATAGAAACATACAAAATAATTTGAGGTATCCGCAGGGGAATATTAATACAAATCAAAAATATCCCAATCGTCCAGAACCAATTGATGCGGATCAATCAATAGAGAAATAATTTATGAAAAAGTGATAGGAGAAAAAAATAAATTAAATCCTAAATTTAAAAAACAAATAATTTTATGTATCAACCATTCTACATTATATCAGACATAATTTACTACACAAGAGAAAATTACTAATCGAAAGTGAAATAATAAAATGCGAAAATAAATTTTATTCCGTCAAATATTTAAAAAAATGAGTCAAATGATGAATTTTTTACGATAAAAAGAACAACTTGTTTATCAGATATGTTAAATAACACTGTGGAACATTTTTGGGATTATTGTGTGGGGGGTGAGAAATTCCAAGTCAGGGTGATGGTACTAGGTCAGTATAGTAAAACCCTCAAAGGGTTTGGCGTTCATATGTGTCAGTCTTTTTTTATGATCTTTTACATTTTTCCTTATCTTATTCTTATTTTTCTAAATTTGTTTCATCAAAATCAGACAAGTAGTTCGCGAGTTATGTTAAACTATGTTTTTGCCAAAATGTTACAACTAAGCGAAAAAACATCAAGATAAGGAAAAAATTTGAAAGGTCATAAAATAAAACTGGCACATGCGAACGCCAAACCCTTTGAGGGTTTTACAATACTGACCTAGTACCATCACCCTGACTTGGAATTTCCCACCCCCCAGATTAGCTGTTGTACTGTGTAATTAACATGCTAATTGTATAAAGATTAATTAAGCAAATAAAGTAATAAATATTGTAAAAAACAGTTTCCGGAAAACATAATGTAAATAATCAGACAATAGACGAAGTATATTTGATAACTTTCGAAGATAATGTAGTAATTGAAACAACAAATATTGATATATGATTGATGATTTTTGACATGCAGACATACCATTATAAGAGAAGGATTATCCAGTTATGTATATCACACATTGACCGACATTTTTAATAAAAAGTCAAATATATGCAGGTACTGGGATCCACATATTCGGTACCTTTGGTCTTCAACAGTTCTGGTTCGATTTTAACAATTTTTTGTCATAAGGTGCCATAGACTAAATGCATTATTCGCGCAAAGTTTAATCCCATTATATTAATTGTTTCTCGACTTGTGTATTGGCAAATTTGGTTGTTGTTACTTTAGTGATTTAGGAGATATGCACATTAAACATTTTAGAGGCGGGGCCAAGCCCACATTTTCAAAATTTTTTATACACAGGTGCCCCTTGCTACTGTGATCCCCTGTTTACAGTTTTATATCTTAAGTAAGTGCTTAGTTATGGCACTTTATAGGTTTTTGCTTAATGGCGATTTGTGGGCGTGGCGGTGGTCCGATTGCGTCCATCTACGAACTCGATTTTTTTTGTGGTAAGGAACTTGTATACCAAGCAGAGTTCGCAAATACTCATCACTGAGGAGTAAAATTTTTATCTTCCTCCTCACTACAACACAATTGAGGAGCAATAAATTTTGATTTCCTCAATTGTGAGTTCAAAGGAAAGAGTGCTCTTCTAGAATATTTCTCTTTAATACTTATCTTATCTTTTCGCTCTAATATTTTCCGCATACGTACGTGCTCCTCAAAATAATACTCCTCACAAGAGCGCTAAGTTTCTTTTTCTCATCTCAGGTTTTATCACTCAGTATTTTGTATCGCTGATAAAGTCAGTTATGCAGCAGAGAGTGCACTTGAGCAATTTCTTATTCTCTTAGAGAGTATGTATATTTATAAATTTATGTTAAAGTTTAATTGTTGTTGGTGGAAATATTAACAGTTTTGGGTACATGCATGATTAACCGTTAATTTAAGTTGTATTGTGAGTAGGTAATTAATCAGGAAGACGATGCAAAAATAGTGTTCTCTAAGAGAATTTCTCTATACAATGATTGTTTTTTTTTTTGTCATCGGTTTTTCCATACTCGGCATTTTTTCAATTGTCATTTTGGATTAAGACGCATTGCAGTTTTGTTAGCTTAAAATTTTATAAGTTAAAAATGGGCAGCGTTAGCCAAATTAGCCAAAGTAGTTCTATCTGTTCCATGTAGTCAGACTTCAGTGGAACATGCCTTTAGTGCTCTTTCGTTAATTTTAACTAAGCATCGTTCCACGCTCAACGCACAAAATATCAATAATTTGCTTTTGATAAGGTTAAATGAAGAACTTTTTAATAATATGAATTTTTCTTAAGGTAATTTTTCATCAAAAAATTATCAACTTTATTTATTGAATTATTTGTGTTCTTTTTTTATTGAAATATATACATGTTTTGTTTGTTTTAATAAATAAGTACTTACTTAGCCCGTTGTATGTACAAATACGGAAAATAACTAAATAAAAATTTCAGTGTCTATGAAATGAAAAAAAGTTGAAATTATGTTGTGTCGAAGATGATTTATTTTCAATTTTTTACATTTCTTTTAATGTAGCGCAGCTTAATAAACATAATTTTTTGATTTCTGTTTTGGTGCGTAAATATACAGAGAAGATGGGTTTCCAACTCGTCAACACGCCACATATGTATATCTGGCCGTGTGAAAAACATAGCATTTCCCGATTTCCTTGTGTCCTGTTGATTGTCAACGCAAAGGCAATTTTCCCTGGAAATTGAATACGTTCGAAGGCTGTCCCTTGTATTCGATAACTGCGTCATAATCAGTCTGGTTCCATTACTCAGTTTCGGCGCATGAAGATTGTGAAACATAATAATGACAGATCCAACTTTGAGACGCAAATGATCCTGGGGCATACCAAGCCAAAGAATTTGGAAAGTCCACTGGATAATTTACGGTTTCGTCTTCCTTGTCAAGACGATCGATCGATTTATATGAGCGCAAACCTCCCGGAATTTGACTTTGAATCTTCCAGTTTAAGTCATTAACATCGGTATTTTTGACAGCTAAAATTGCGCGTGCACTCAAGCAAGCATTTATGATAATTTGGCGAATGTTCGGACAAACATTCGTGATGAGTTCATCTTCCGTTGAAGTGAATTGACAAAAGGGAGGTGAAATTGATATCAAACCACTGGAAGTATCAACCGAAATTTGCCCATTTCCAATTCTTAGCGAAAACAATGTAAAATGTCATCGGCAATGTCATTTTTTCGTATCCCATAATTAACGCGAATTTGAAGGCTGATATGTCAAAATGATCTTCGCGAAAAGTATGTGAACTTCAGTGGCATGCGAAGTAACTCTTGCATTGTCCTTCGTCTCTTTTCAGTGATTATCATGTTCCAGCAAATGCAACTGCTGGCATGCTTCTCAAAAAGTTGCACACACTGTACCATTCACAATACGCAATGACTTAAATGAAGTTGAACCGCGTGACTCACAACGGTCGGAAAACTTTCATGAATTGCAAAAGTAAATATCCAACAAAGCGCTTTATTGCAGTTCACATATCGACCCATTTGACACTGCTGATTTCATATCGTTCAAGGCCAATAACCGCCATGTTGATTTCTTTGGTGACGTACTTGCAAACGTATTTGATCGATTTCACCAATCTGCAATATTCAACATTGACATGAGTTTTGAATGTGAATTAGACAAAAGTGGCGAATATGGTACGATCCATATTCGCCACTAAATGCTAAATGTTCTGCCATTGTCGTCTGATGAGCGACGCCGATACAGTGAATATCCATAATTTCCCATTTCCGTTTCCGAAAGAAAAGCACATGAGTAGTGTTTCGTGCATTTATTGTCAGACATACAAACCAAAGTGGGATTATAAGGTTTGCAAGGTCCATGAATCATATTGGTTTTCACCACTTCGTATAATTCTGGATCTATTTCTGAATCAGGAATTTCCGCTGAAATGATTTCATCAATTTGATCTGGTGTAATCACCATCCGCATCCAAAGAAGAATGTGTGCGTGCGGCAAACCTCTTTTTTGCTACTCAAGAGAATACATTCAGCATCTAACAGCACCATATATACCATCGGTTGCTTCAAGATAAAGACCGTCAAACATCGCAGCTATTGTTTAAAAAGTCGTGCTGTGATATCGTTACGATCGCTAGCTGATTGACCGCGATCCATAATTCCGCTCGTATGTCATCGCATTTTGGGAGTACTCCTTGCCTTTCCTTGGGCTGCCATACGAAAAAGAACTGCAAAAGAACGCCGACCAATATTAGCGCGACCTCTTCGTGGCTTCGTAAAAATTTCAATCTGTAATTGATCACTTCGTCTGAAACACACATAAAGTTTTCACTGAATAATTTTCAATAATTTTTCCTTTGCATGGAAAATGTTACTTTTTGGAATTGTCCAATTTTCCGACTTCTCCTCATGAAAAGTATAAGGTATTTTGTTTCTAAACCTTTCCCGATCCACAACAAACAACCTTTAAAAAAATTTCATCAAGGTTGGTTCAACCGTTCTCTTAGTGTTACTAACAAACAAACATTCATTTTTATATAACGTTTATATGGGGAAAAGGAAAGAGCTGTTTTTAGGGGGTTTCGGAAATTATTCGAATTTTTCTCGCCGTAAAAACCATCTTTGAACTTCAACGAACATTTAAGAAAAAGAATTGGCCAAATTGGTCCAGGCGTTATTGAGTTATGCGCGTACATACAGTTTGACGATTCATTTTTATTCATATAGATACATATGTATATGCTTTTGCTTTTTCTTTAAATATAAGAGACAATACTAATGAAAAGTAAATAAGATGAGTTTTATTTTTCGCATCACTTGAACACTCAGAGCGATAAAAATAAAGATGATGCGTTAGGCAAATAGTTATCTTTTAAAAATGCTCGCTCATGCTAATATATGAGTGAGCCAAATACGTGAGGAGTTTTTTGTGATGAGAATATTAGTTAAGCTTGGGCTCCTGAGTATTTGAAATGATGTTCTCTTGCGGAATATTACTCATCAGAGCAAGAGCGTATTTTGATTGTTTTACGAACTCTGATACCAAGTTTCATCAAGATATCTTTAGTTTTACTCAAGTTACATCTTGCACGGACGGATTGACAAACAGACAGCCAACCGAATTTCAACTTTTCCCGTCACCCTGGTCTTTGATATATGTATATTTGTATATATAACCGTATATCTATCTCGTTTAGGTTTAGGTAATACGTACAACAGTTAGGTGAACAAAACTGTAATACTATGTAGCAACTGCTTGTAAGAGTAGATAAAGAAATCCTGTTTGGTGGACATTTAGAACTTTATTATGTATAATCATAATAGGTTATTTTATTACCAAAGTAATTTAATATTAAAATCAAATATTCAAAATAAAAAGAGGAATTGATAATAAAATTATCAACACAAATAAATAACTTACAGTGATTAAATTGAAATGTGAATTTTGTCCATCTCCTTCAAAGTAATCCCCTCCCGCTGCAATATACTTATGCCAACGAATTTTCCAGTCATCATAGCACTTGGAAAATCCTCCGTCGTAATGGCCATCAGAGCCTTCTTCGATTATGCTTTGACTCAATTGAGGATATCAAAGTTTAGTCAAAACGGTGTCCACGGAGTGGTCATGTGAATTTGCTGAATAGAAGTTACACGAAATGTGGCGAAATGATCACGAATAACCAATGCAGTATGAGATGGTGCATTATCGTTCTTCTTTGTTCAATAAATTCAGACATAGTAAAAATGATAGAATTCACTTTCAGAGCTTCACAAAACGACGCGTATCTCAAATACTAATGAATATTTTTACGTGAAATTTAGCATAGATGTCACTAACAGTATTACCAACTGACAGAAAAAAATACCAAGTCAAAAAACACGCGAAGTATAAATTAAAAATTCACCCTTCAATATGATCAAAGTAGTAGATATGAAAATGCCGACGACAAAACGCAATTCTATGTTTGTTTGATTCTCTCATGGTGTCATTGCATGAATTATCTAAGGAAATATGTAAGTATATGAATTTTTTCCCACTACTATTTTTTTTAATCCATAACAAATTAATAAAAAAATACAAAAATTATAAAAATGTATAGGAAATTTAGAAATCGCATGCCATAAACATATTCATTTCTTTGTTGATCAACAATACATCCTAATCGATCATGTAAACAAAGCTGTAATTCTACGGATTCCCTTCTGCTAAAATCAAAACAATGTTCACATTTCATTGGGTGAATTACATCGTTGTGAGGTGAAGTCTCTTTGAAATTTTGCAAATGTTCGCTGTCGAACCTGCACTTTCTCTATGTTTTTGTGTTTTCTGGTTATATCATACAAAGTTAGTTACGTATTTTAGATGATTCCACAAGGCTTCGATGGTATGAATGCATAAAATATAATATAAGTATATGTATGTATGTATGTATATTGCAAAGCCATTGAACAAGCATCATATTTTTTTATTGTGTTGAAAATGTCAAATTTTGTACCGAAAAGTGATGATATGCGGAAAGCAATAATTTTTAGTTTCCATCTGAAAAAAAAACTGTTTGTCGGGGCATATGGTGATCAGACAGCTGCATCGAGTATGATTAAGTCAGAACAAACAGTCATGCACAATCAAATCAATTTAGTTCATCATAGACAACATTGCTGATCAATTTGAGTACCGACCAGCGTCAACTGATTTGATGCAACATGAACAGTCTGTTCTTCTGCAATCACGATCGAGTAAACGGTATGGCTGACTTCGGTTCAAATTATATCATATCTGTTCATAGCGTTGCGACGATGGCTTGAATTGAACGAATATGTTACTGCGGGTAAGCTACGAGTACAGCAAATTTTCAGCTCGATTGATTTCAATCATGTGAGGCAAAAAATGTATAGGGGTATTCAGACCGAACTTTTTAATCAGGTAATTCTTAGTCGATACTTCGTTAAAACACTTCACTGTGAACATACTTTTTGCTCTACCTCAGTAGTGGATGTAAAGTTTATTCTAAACAGCTGATTCAATCCTATTAAATACTTACTTTTGAAAAATTTGTCAAAAAATATTTTTTTTTTTCGTTACTTGATAAAATTACTGGGCTGTTTGGTTTGCGTTCTTGCCTCAAAGGTTAACTTGAACCAGTGATTTTATCAAGTAACGAAAAAAAATCATCCTTGCCAGTCTGGTATTTCGTTATTCGGTAAAACGGTAATCTGTTAATTTTACAAAAACAAAACGCACGTAAAAAAGGGTAACGACTAACAAAGCTGGTCTGAACACCCCTTATGAGCTTTGAATATGTGCGCATGTTACAAATCATCAATGCGTAAAAACATGTCAGCATATGCATTGCAAATGTACAGCAAGTGCTCGAGTAAATCAGTGTATAAGGCATACATCACTACATACATATTATAAAACAAAGTCACTTTTTCTGTCCTTATGTCCCCTTAAATGTTTAAATTTTGAAAACTAAGAAACTGATTTTGATGCGGTTTTTTTTAATAGATAGAGTGCTTGAAGAGGAAGGTTTATGTCATTATAATGTGAAGAATTATATAAAGGGGGCGTGGCACTCGGACAAAATGTGGTAAAAGACCATACATTTTTTGTTTACACATCCATACATAATAAAAGAATCCACCGATTAAAATGAAACTTACTTGAAGTTAAACTTTGAAATGTTTACTTTCGTTCTGTATCAAAAAAAATAGTTGATTCATTTCTTATTTAACCAAAATTGTTTAAACAAGAGCAGCACTTTTTCCAAAAAAAACTGTTTGTGTGTTTGTTCGCTGTCAACCGAATGAAACATTAGAAGTTATATGGGAAAGCTGATGTGCTGAACTCATTTCAAATTTTATTCAAATTGCATTCATAATATTTGTCACATTAGTGAACAGCTGATTCGAATATTGGTTTTGTGTATGTTCGAAAAGACGAAAATCCAATCGGATTCTGTGACACCATTTAAAATCAAATTGGTTTTCAATTCTGACAGCTAGGCAATTCTCTCTTGGATTTCACAACACAAATAATTATATGTACATACATTAAATTTTTTCAGCGAAATAAACCGCTCTTCTCACGTTCAATAATTAAAATACAGTTTTTGGATAGTTTTTATTGATTCGGAGCGCGTTAAATTTGCTAACGATTCCAACGACTACACCCACAATAACATTTTTTGTCATTTACTTTTTGCGACAACTAATAGCTTATTTTCGAAGCGATTTTAATCAATACAGCGTTTATCCTTATCCAATTAAATACCTTAAATACATTGTTGATTTAATATGAATATTTTTGAAGATATTACATCAGTAATTTTCTTATGTTTCTAAATGGTAAGTATTTACATATTTTTTACTGCGGCACATATTAATAATATGGCAATTTGTGCATAGTTAATCATACATATAGAACTGAGTAAATTTTGTACTGAAATTATAAAGTCATGTCTGGAAGACGTCGTCGTTCGGACATAGGTCGAAGTACAGTGAACGCCAGAAGACTACGTTCAGCAAGAGATGAAGAATCGTCAACGGCTCGCCTTAGTCAGGCTCGGGATAGATATAGAGCTGAGATAGAGAGAGAATCTTCAGTAGAGCGCGAGGTTCGCCACAGGCGTGATCGAGATGGGCATATGGTTCAGAGAGCCAGAGAATCGTCAGTAGAGCGTGAGGCCCTATTCAGTCAGCTTCGGGATAGATATAGAGCTGAGAGAGAGAGAGAGAATCTTCAGTAGAGCGTGAGGCTCGCCGCACCCGAGATAGGGAGAGACATCGAATACAGAGAGCCAGAGAATCATCAGCACGAGTTACTAATTCATGGGTAAGTAAAGAAAATTCTGCCCTGAACTACGATCCTTTGATTTCTTACAAGGACGATCGTATAGTATTAATAGGTACTATGTCAGTAGTGTGTGAACATTGCTTGGCATTGAAATTCAAAGACGAATCGAAAGGCATGTGTTGCTTACAAGGAAAAGTCAAATTAGAAGAAATTCTCCCACCACCTGAACCACTTCACTCTCTTCTTACGGGTGATCATCAGAAATCTAAACAATTCATGGGCAATATACGCCGTTATAATAATGCATTTCAAATGACCTCTTTTAAGAGTACGCAAGTAGCTGAGCGTGGGTTCATGCCTACATTTAAAATTCAAGGGCAAGTGAATCACTTAGCTGGGAGCTTGCTACCACTTCGACCCGATGATCACAAATTTCTGCAAATATATTTTATTGCAGATCCAGATACACAAGCATCTACGCGGTGTTCAAGTGTTGCACAGCCAATTGATAGACATTTGATTAGATCTCTCCAAGATATGTTACATTCGCATAATTGCTACATACAGTCTTTCAAAACTGCGATTGAGAGTGTTCCAGCAGATACTCCTGACTTTAATGTCATAATCCATGCAAATAAAGTTCCTGTTGGAGAACACAGAGGACGATACAATGCGCCTTCCACGAGCGAAGTAGCAGTGGTGATAGCCGGACAGCAATTTGACAAAAGAGATATTGTATTGCATAGTCGTGATGATAATTTGAAAAAAATTTCAGAGTTACACAGATCTTATGACAGCTTACAATATCCTTTGATGCTATGTCGTGGAGAAAATGGTTATGCCATTAATATTTCTCAAGTTGACCCAATCGGTGGTACACCTCTACGTAAAACAGTGTCATGTATGAACTACTATTGCTACCGTATAATGACAAGACGTAACGGTTTCAACACTTTGCTTAGATATGGAATGCTAACAAACCAACACTTGGTAGATCAATATGCGAAAATTGAATCTGAGAGATTGGCCTACATCCGTAATAATCAAACTAAATTGAGAGCCGAAAATTACGTTCATCTTCAGGATGCTTTACAGGCGAATGAACACCACAACGGCATTGGGCAGTTGGTTATACTACCTTCATCATTCACAGGTGGACCTAGATATTTATACGAAAAATCGCAAGACGCCATGGCTTACGTCAGAAATTATGGCAAACCTGATTTATTTATAACTGCAACATGTAACCCAAATTGGCCGGAAATCAAAGAGAATATTAACACCAATTTAAAACCACAAGACAGATACGAAATAGTTAACAGAGTCTTCCATTTAAAAGTACAGAAACTCCTGCACCTTATTAACAAGTCTCATATATTCGGTCCGCCGCGTTGTCATATGTACACAATAGAATGGCAAAAGCGTGGCTTGCCACATGTACACCTGCTGGTGTGGTTAGTGAACAAAATTAGACCAAACCAAATTGACAGGGTTATTTCAGCTGAATTACCGGATAAAGATGAAGATCCTATCCTGTACGAAATCGTTAAGAAACATATGGTACACGGCCCTTGCGGGACTTTAAACCCGAATTCCCCATGTATGCGAGATTCTAAATGCAGCAAAAAATTTCCGAAGTCGTTCCAAACCCAAACAAGTACTAGCGATGACGGATACCCCAAATATCGTCGACGATCGCCAGAGCAGGGTGGGCGAACTGCTACCGTCAGAAGGAATGATATTGATAACCGATGGATCGATCTCTATAATCCGCTCCTGTTGAAAATTTTTGATGCCCACATCAACGTGGAGTTGTGCAATTCAATAAAGTCAATCCAATATGTTACTAAGTACATTAATAAAGGCAGTGATCAAGCCACTTTCAGCATACAATCACCAAATGAAGTGGAAATATATCAGTCTGGACGTTACATCTGCAGTTCTGAAGCTATATGGAGGATTTTATCATTCGAAGTGCACGCCCGGTCTCCCACAATTGTCCACCTTGCAGTTCATTTAGAAAATGGACAAAGAGTATATTTCACTGAGAACAATATATAAGAAGTTGCTAATAACCCGCGGGATACAACACTGACAGCATTCTTCAAGTTATGTGCTCAAGATGATTTCGCGAAAATACTGACATATGACAGAGTTCCAAGTTACTATATATGGAACCAGAGTTCTAAAACTTTTCAACGGCGAAAACAAAGTACTGCGGTTGATGGTTTCCCCGGAGTAAAAAAAACGGATGCTCTTGGAAGAGTCTACGTGATTCATCCCAACAAAAGCGAATGCTTTTATCTGAGAATGTTACTTCATATTGTAAAAGGCCCGACATCCTTTGCCCACCTTAGAACTGTACAAGGTGTTGTTTACAATATTTATCAAACAGCATGCAAAACTTTGGGGCTCTTGGAAGACGAGTAGTTTAGCTACATCATTAAGATATTTATTTGCCGTCATAGTAGTGTTTTGTCAAGTAACTGATTCTGTCAATCTATGGCATAAATTTCAAGAAAATATGGCCAGTGATATTCTGATTCGGCGACGGCGAGAGTTAAACTCAGATGATGTACAATATGATCAAAACATATTTGACGAAGAATTATTTGAATTAAACAAAGTAGTGCAACTACTTTCGGGTAAATCGATCAAGGATTTTGGGCTGCCGATGCCAGCTAATATTTCAACTCAGATTTAACTAACAGTGCCGAATACACAAGAGAAACATCATACGATCAAACGATATTTCTACAAAATATAGCTCAAGATGAGCCACGATTAAACATCGATCAGAAAAAACTATCAACAATTGATAACAATGAAGGGAAATTGTTTTTCCTTGATGCCCCAGGAGGCACAGGAAAAACCTCTTTAATCAATCTGCTTTTAAAAAAAGTGAGATACACCGGAAAAATTGCGTTAGCTGTTGCGTCATCCGGTATTGCCGCTACGCTTTTGGAAGGAGGCCGAACCGCACACTCTACATTCAAGCTCCCGCTGAAAATCGCCACCAATGATGATAACAGCGTCTGTAGTATTTCTGAACAGAGCAATAAAGGAAAATTGATGCGTGACTGCTCATTAATAGACGAAGCTATCATGTCAAACAAGACGTCTGTGGAAGCACTGGATAGGACAATGCGCGATTTGCGCAACAAAAATTCACCTATGGGTGGATGTACAATTCTGTTCTCAGGAGATTTCCGTCAAATCCTACCAGTTGTGACTCGAGGAACACGAGCTGACGAAATAAATGCTTCCCTAAAAAGGTCCAACCTTTGGTCACATGTCAATAAATTAGAGCTTAAAACTAATATGAGGGTTTCGTCATCTTCACGTGAGAACAGGCTATTTCCAGAGATGCTGCTAAAAGTTGGCAATGGAGAATTAACACAAAGTGAGGGAAGGATTAACCTAGAAAACCTTTGTGTTTTGATAGACAACTTCCATGAGTTTGTCAACAATGTCTATCCTAACATTGATAACATAAGTTATAAGACAATATCTTGGTTTAAAGAAAGAGCTATTCTGACACCAACTAACGAACAAGTAGATAAAGTAAATAACTTGATTCTTTCAAAGGTTGATGCGCCGACTAAAATATAATACTCGGTCGATACTGTTCTCGATTTGGAAGAAGCTGTTCATTTTCCTACAGAATTTCTAAACTCTTTGAACCCGTCTGGACTCCCTCCTCACAAAATGGTGTTGAAAGTAGGTTGTCCTGTTATTTTATTAAGAAACCTGAATCCACCTAAACTTTGCAATGGCACGCGTTTGCTGGTAAAATCACTGAAAACTTTCATAATAGAGTGCACAATACTCACAGGATGTGGTACCGGAGAAGATGTATTGATTCCCCGAATCCCTATGATACCATCGGATTTACCATTCCAATTTAAACGTTTACAATTTCCTGTAAAGACATCTTTTGTAATGACCATTAATAAATCGCAGGGTCAAACTTTCAACGTTGCAGGCTTAGATTTGAGCGTTGACTGTTTTTCACATGGCCAACTATATGTCGCTCTTTCAAGAGTAACCTCAAGAGAAAACTTGTTTGTATTGTCGAATGACAAGAAAGCTGTGAACGTTGTATATAAAGACATTCTGTAATATGTTAATTGTTGTTGTAAAAATAAAATAAATATGTAAAAATGCAAAAAAAATGTAGGGTATGAATTTAGATATTCCAAAGGTAGCCTTCATGGTATAAAGAAAGGGGAAATTGTTTTACTCCAAATGTAACGCGTGCGGGCCACGGGCAGTAATGAATAAATCAAAGCTACGGAATCGATTTTAATCATTTTTTCAGTGAGTGACATAGGCCTTATATTTTATTTCCGTGCGAGGCCGGGGCGGGTTGCTAGTATATGATAAACAACTCGAAAGCTGTCGAACATTTCAGTCTTTGAAGTACGAGTATGAATCATTTACCGCTATTTTTGCTAAAGCGACCATTCATAAGCAAATCACGTATAATCTGATCGCTAGTGATTCAAAGTTGTTCTCTATCACTGATTTGAAGACAAACGGTTCGATTCGTATAAATGAATCATTTGCTCATGAAAGGAAAGCGTTATGCACACGTAGAGGCCATTCAAAAGGCTTGCACCGGCATACTGACGGCCATACCCGCCAACGAGCTAAAACGGCCATTCGACATGCTTTTGGACCGTCCAAAAAGCTGTATTGAAGCAGAAGAAGACTATTTTGAATAAAATAAATTGATTTTGCCGAAAAACCCATTTGTTCTGTTTTTTAAGTCCTGTTTACTTTGGAAAGGCCCTTGTAGTTCTCGTCGACTTAAAAAATTTGTCAAACCTAAAATATTTAGTCGTGGCTCGCAAAAATCAGAGTCGATATGTATGAAAGCTCATACATAAACATACATATTTACGCTAGTTTGTGGGCGAAGCAGTTCGAGCGGCAAGGGAAGCGGTGACAAACGGCGATCGTTTGTTAGTTTCTTTCGGCATAGATGGGATTTTCTACCAAAAACACAATGTTGTCACGCTTTATCCTCGCGTCAGTTCTTCGACACATTGACTCCTTGAAAGAAAGTGAGCTTGGGTCATTGGTTTCTCATGATAACGGAGATGCGGAAAGATGAGTACGGTAGTATTCCCTTATGACAATTGTACATGTGACTTTCGTAAACATACTGACAAATGTGCCAAAAAAATAATATACATATTGGGGCGGGTCGATTTAAAAATCGCCCATTGCTCTATGAAAATCATATTCTAGGGATCAAAATAAGAAACTTTGCCGAAGGAACCATACTTCTAAAATGAATTTTGATGTCCCCCAATTTGGGTCGAACTTTTGGGTAGGGGCAAATTTTGAAAAATCCCACTTTGACCCATTTAGAGTGCTCCAATCGAATGTATGACCGATCCCTACTAACTTTGGACGGCCGATCCACCCATGCCAGTGGCACATCCCCTGGAACTCCCCTGGGGGGTTCCCCATACAATCATTTCAAAAAATCACCATTTTTGGCCTTTACATGAAAAGATCAGCTAAATAGCTATGTTTTTTCTTTATTTTTATTTATTTATTTATAGTAATATATATTTTTTCTCTTAAGAAATTTATTTAGTCCGAACATATGTAAATGAAAAACTTAATTTAAGTGAGTTATAGAAAAGAAACTAAAAAAAATTATTGTTTGAAGTCTTTTTTACTTTCAAGTCTGGGCAATTTCGCACGGCTCTCTAACGTCGTCGCCATACCAGCCTCTACATTTTCCGGTATAACCCGTTTGGAAACGCTAGCTAGCAATTGAACATGTCGTTTCGTTCCTTGTATGTGTGATGGAATTTTTGGATCATTAAATGGTGGATCATCTTGATTTAAATATCCTTTCAGTGTAAGGTACGGAATGCTTCGCGTGAATGGTGGTTCAAATACGATATTTATATCATTCAAATTGATCATTTCCGTATAACTTGTGTAATTAAAGTTTATATCTGGTTTTTATAAACTCTAAGTTCCATTGGCTCGTCAACATCGGTTCGATAGCGTAGAATTTTCTTGATGGCACAGTCGCGCTTTTCTTTCCTATCATCAAACAACATTGATAACAAGATATTTTCCGAATGCGCATAATATGAATTATCTTTAATTACTTAATTGACAATTTTGCGTAAACGAGGTTCTAGAAATCGTGACCAACCAATAAACTTGAAAAATAATGCACTGCCGTACACGACAGAGCTGTAATACTTGATATTGAAGGACATTGGCACATAACATTTAATTATAAATTCAACCAGAATTCTTAAATTTGCATCTGGATTTTCCGTTGTCACATATAATCGCAATAATCTAGCGGCCTTGGTGAGCCACCGGGAATGTACAATTTTCCCTGGTTTGATGTTAGCCAGATCCACCGGAACCACGCCGCTAGAAATTGCATGGGCCATGTCGTATAAGTACTTCGAATCGGTGGAAAATTCTTTTTTTTCTGGAGCAGGGGGCATATTTTGCAACTCAATTTTCTGGAAGCCGTCCACCACCTAAAAATATATAATAATAAAATAATTAAAAATGGTTGACAATTATAATAAATGAGTGATAGCAATAACTTACAGGAAGAGTTTCACAAGTTTCGATTTGACGGCTCAGTTTTCCGGTTGCCGATCTTGGTCCAGTGCTGGTTGATTTATCCAAAGCTTCAAGCAAATGCCGAAACGGAAGTTCGTTGAAGTGAAGAAGGCAAACAAACCAATGCAATGGTCTTTTTAACAGCAATTCGAATCGTCGTATAATTCCACCGTGTGGGCCAGTGTTTGTTGGCTCACCGTCAGTGCATATTCCAATTAATGTATCCAGTGATATATTTTTATCGTTGAAAAAACGATTTAATTTGGTTGTTTTGTAATCAGCGGTTTCATGTTCCAGTCTTACGTAACCAATCAATTCAGAATTGGGTTCTCTCAAAATAACAAGATGAGGTTCTTTTACCATCCTAGTATGATACTTCTCATCAATTTTATCTATCGTTAAAGTATCATCTTTTCTGCCATCGAATGAAAACGCTAACAAATTGGTATCATCTAACCGTTTGCGAAGCACTTCTTGTCTGCATTTCTCTTTTTCTTTGCGAACTTTCGATTTATCCATGATGAGAGGTTTCCCATGCTTATCTTTAATTTTAAAATCTTGCAAAAGAGCGGTTCCCAATGCTGATGCTACTCTGTCAGGCACACCAAATCTGTCACTTGACCTGCTGCCTTCAAATCGCATTTACATGTTCCAATGTAAAAAATTGTTTCCAGAAATTTTACATACTCTGTAAATTGTTGGGTGTTGTTTCTTCTCTTGATTTGCTCTTGATATTTGTCAAGCAATTTATTACATACACTTTTTTTCAGCATTATTTCCATACCAAGTTTTTCCCAAATTCCAATCAACTTATCTTGTACTTGAATAGTGAATGATTTATGGGAAAACTTTTTTTGTTCTGTTTTAGCACGTTCGCTTAAGCAAAAATAATATCTCAAGACATCAAATAGGTCGGTAAATTAAGATCAGTCAAATCAGTAGACACACCAAAAACAGTAACATCATGCTTGGATATATGACTCATTGGGTTTTCGATAGTTGTTGATGTAGTTGCTTCATCTTGCGGTGTAGAGTGATGGTGGATTCATTGTAAACTTTTTGATTTGGAATGGTCACTTCACTTATTATTTTTTTTGAAATACCATAGTGGTTATTGCTTTAGTTCTCCTCACTTTCAGAGGTAATAAGAATGAAATGGTAATTTCAATTCTATTTCAAAATTTGCCCCTACCCAAAAGTTCGACCCAAATTGGGGGACATCAGAATTCGTTTCAGAGGTATGGTTCCTTCGGCAAAGTTTCTTATTTTGATCCCTAGAATATGATTTTCATAGAGCAATGGGCGATTTTTTTGCCTCCCCACAAATCGACCCGGCCTAATACATATGTATGTCCTGTGTAAGCATTGGTTTATTTTGCTTGTCGGTCTATGAGCAAGAAATAAAATTTAATTATTGAAAATAGGATTAGTCTGAACATACATATACTTATGTATGTATTTTTAAAAAGTTAATTAATTTTTTAAATTAAAATTTAAACAAATGAAATATGGAAATAATTTTTACTTTATAGGTACATATCATATTAACCACAGAGCGATTCGGTAAGAAGGCAATGCGTTGTATTTGGTGGGAACATGAGGGTGTACCTTTAGCTTCTAAAATCTGGTGAAACTGTTAATAATAATCCCTGCAGATAACAAATGATCAATTTCAGCCGTTAATTGATCACAAAACGTTCAGAATGGGCCAGAATACACGGCAAAGTAACTTTCAAAGTACTTGGCTGGGAGCTGCCAAACCACCCGCCGTATTCACCAGACATAGTCCATTCCGATTCCAAAGACGAACATTTGTATTGGCATGGTATCCACAAATTGCTAGAAAGGTGGTCAAAGGAGTTCTTATATTAGATATGTATATGGGAGCTAGGTTCAGTATTCACTCGATTTTATCTTTTTATGACGATATAGTGTAACCAGGAAAATACTTATGTTATAAAATTTTCAACAACATATTTCATATTTTGACCAACATATAAGGCATAAAAGCAACCGGATATTAGAAAATTTGTATATTAGGTATGTACGTGGGGTCTATGGGAGTCATTTACTCGAGTTTATACATTTTAGTAATAAGGATACATTGCTATAAGATAGAGGCGCTCTATGATTCTCATTAAGACAACCAAGTTATTGCCCGATATATAAGGTATAAGGTCAACCTGAAGTTTGAAAGGCTTTGTATGTATAAGGCTACAAGATTATCAGGTGAAGCTTTTTTTCAAAATTTCAATAATAAATCTGAGAAATTCCCATATAAGTGAAATATCAGTTTCAGGCTCTGAGATCAACATATACGGTATATTTCCATATAAGTGAAATATCATTTTTAGGCACTGAGGTCAACATGTACGGCTCATGGAAGCTGGAAAAGTTATGACTCGATTTCTACAATATTTAGATATAGCATATGTACTTGTAAATAACATATATATCTTCTGTGGTACTTGATTTCTTCTCTGTAAAGGGAATAATCAAATGGAATTTTAAATTGTGATATGTAGGAAATATGAGTGGTTGTTGTCCGATTGCGCTCATTGCGAAGGGCAGCCTCACGCTCATTGTACAATTCTGACACTGATCTATATCTCGTTTAGATACCTTTAGGCGTTATAAACAACCGTTAACGAATTAAAGTATTCTACTCTTTTTAATTTTATAGCATGTGTTTACTAATAGGTTGCAGTTTGTCGTCGGCAAAATTAGAAACAGTTTTAATTTAGCCTGCTGCAAGCCTGCTGCCGTGAAGTACAAGGTCTGTCGCAAAAGAAACATGACTGTTAAAAAAAAAACAACAAAAAAATAATTTTTTCAAAAGTTATATTTTTTTATTCAAAGTAGTTTCCTTGTGCTTCGATACAACGTTTAGCCCGGTCAATTAGCATTTCAAATTAGTGTTTTAATTTTTCGGAATGCTCTTGAGAATATCGGTCGTCGCCTTTTGGATAGCTGAAATGCTCCGAAACCAGTATCCTTTCATGGGCAAATGAAGTTTTCCAAATAGGTAAAAATCACAGGGTGCCAGAGCAGGTGAGTAGGGTGAGTGATTAAAGGTTAATATGGAGTCTTTTGTAAAAAAAATCAGTGACAAGCGTCAACCGATGACACGGCGCATTATCGTGCAACAGGCGCCAGGACCCTGCCTCACGGTATTGTGGTCAAGCACGACGAATGCGTAACAAAAGACGCTTCATAACACCAGGGTAAAACACAGCATTAATCGTTTGGCCAGGTGGGACGAACTCTCGGTGTACAATACCTTCGGAATCGTAAAAACAAATCAGCATTGTCTTTATTTTTGACTTCTGAAGACGACGACTTCTGATCGTCACAGAGGTCCTCACGACCTTCTTGGAGTCGCTTAAACCACTCATGCACATTACTACGGGATAGGCACTGATCACCGTAAACTTTTATCATCATTTGAAATGTTTTAGTAAACGTTTTCCCAAGTTTAAAACAAAAGGTAATATAATATTTGCTCTTATCATTTTACGACTGATAACCAAAAGCTGCTGTCACTTTTTGATCGATAACATCGATTGTAGTTATCCAATTGTCTTAAAATTTTTACGAAATGTCAACAAGAGATCAAACTTTTTATTTTATATACCCACCAATAGGTGGCGCCACCAGAAACAGTTATATTTAAAAAGTTCTGTTTCTTTTGTGACAAACCTTGTGGTTCTGTTGTCTAAATAGCTGCGCCATTAAGAACTTATGTATTTTGATATTTGGCAGATGCTGTGTAAGTCTTTATAACGTATATGTATTAATTGTATGTGAGCGTTGTATGAAAATTATTGTTATCCACATACCATAATGTTTTCACATTGCCATATGGCTTTTACGACACTAAAAAAATTAATTTCCAGCTGTTTATTTTACTATGTACCTTATGTTTCTTAATTTAGTGTGGACCTGTGTGAATTCTTTCCCAGTATATGTACATATAACAAATTCCAACTACAATATAATTAGACAGTTGTATACGAAAATAGTGCGATGAGAAGGCAGTCAACGAGCTATATACTAGTTGGAAAGTATTATAAGCTCTTCATTCATTTAATTTCAGAGCTTTTAGAATTATTCCTGTGTGGGTAATTTGTTAAAAAAACGCCCCAGCGACTTTAAGATGCTACATAAATGTATGGATATATTCTTATATTCCTATTAATTTTCTTTTCTTTATTAATATAAGTATATGAATACACATATATCAGTGCCGGATTAAAGTAGCGCGGGGCCTGTAGCAAATTCTGTCAAGGGGCCCTTGGTTTGTTTATGTTCTCAAGTTTATGATGTTAAATAAAACAAAATTGTTAAAAAAAAAATGTTTTCTAGATTTATTATGGGCAAATTTATATATAATACTTTCAATATTGACTTCTTTAAGCAAGTCATGCTCTATATTCAACAAAGTGAGATGTTTTTTGCCCATCGTGTTCCTTAATTAATTTTTAACACGTTTTAATGTTGAAAAAGAACGTTCGTGGTTCGTAGTGATCATGAGAGATAAGTAAATTCGCTAAGCAATTTCTAAGTTTGGGAAAGACGATTCTAAAGAATTATTTAATAAAAGTTTATAATATTGCTGTTCCAGAGACTCCTGTTTCTTGCTGTCAGTAGCCACATCTGTTTTCAGCAGCTCTGCGAACTGCACTAATTCGCCGCCTAGGCTGTTCTCCAAATCGTCACTGACCATAGTAGAGGATTTTTCCAAAATCTCTTCTGTTGTAAGAGATTTTAGCTGTCGAAATACTTCAAAAACACTAGTAATTTTATGATATGCTTTCATACGTTTAGTTATAGCAGACAGTACGTTATCAATAATGACAATAAACACCTCAAATTCGAAACGTTGTCCAGGTGTTTGACTTTCAACAAAGTCGTCGAGTGTAGTAGAGGCGCTGAAATGGTCGTACTTTGTATTTCGCTTGATTCGTCGTAATGTCTGTTGCTGGTATTCTTCACAGTAAGTCAGATCTTTGGCTCTTGCCTCAATATCTGAAAAAGTGGATCGTGGTGGTGGATAAAGGGCGTATCATGTATTAAGGTCTTGATCAGACGACTGCAGCGAATCAATAGTCGCTTGCAAGATTTCTAGAATTCCGTTCTACATTATTGTCATTATTCCCGTTTTTAAGTTATTCATTGTTGAAAGTAGTCCGTAAGGTTTATTACGGCACTCCGGTTTTTGATCGTCGTTATTGAAAAGGTCTTCCAATAACTGCTTAATAGTGATAAAATCACATAAAAGTGCCTTCGTAGCTGTTGCGCCAAGCGACATCTTTGTAAATCTTAAACATATCATATTTCGATAGATTATACCTTTAAAAATAACATACTAAAATTTCAAATCGATATCTGAAACAGTTTTTGAGTTACAGCCATTTAAAAGAGTAGCCGCTCGGCAGTTAGATAACAATCACTTTATCTTTAAACGCGTTTTTTTCGAAACAGCATTTTTCGAATTTGCTGGAGTGATTACTCGGAGACAAATGATCCGATCGCTATCAAATTTTTTTTACATCTTCTATAGTTCTCCATACGATGACCATCCAGTTTTTTGATCTAATCAAAAATCGAATTTTGGAAGCCAAAAACGACCATAATTTTGGATGAAATTTAACTTTTTTTTCAACATGCCGCCATTTTGTCAATTTTTGATTTTTTTATTAGGCTGAGGGTCATCGTACGGACAATATGTTTTAGTTTAACGTTTTTTTTTTTAAGTTTTATCAACAGAGAAGGCTGCAATTATGGCAGCAGTGTAGGACCTTTTTTGTTTTGGCGCCGCCGAAGATCGCTTGACATTTAAAAAATATTTAATATTTTCTTTCAAAAACTTTTCGGTTTACTCTTAAAACATGTATAAATATACACTCAAAATTTTAAAACGATTGATTGACAAGTTTTTTTTTTGATCCCAAAAATGCCTTTTTTTACGCTGTCGCACTAGGTTCCCCTTAAGAAAATAAAATACATTATTAAATTATTATAATGAATTTATATTACCTTCATTTATTACTTACCTTAATTCATCTATTACAATATTTAACGAAAGATAATTACTTACCCCTTGTAATACATATTTACATTACCACTAGTTTAAGCCGTTAGTTTTAAGATTAGGCTAAGCAATTCCAAGAACGGAAAAAAAGATCCTCTTGTAATTTGAACGTGAAATCGAACGCACGCGTCTTTCATTTTTTTCGCAAGTACATCAATTTAGTGTCAGGCAATTAGGATTTAAATTAATTCGCGCATTCCCTAGTAACTTTTCGGTTCTCAAAAAAAAACACAAAGCATTAAAAGTTTCAAATATAAAATGCATATGTATACGATACGGAGAAGAATGGCCCCTGCGCAAGGATGACACGCAAAATGGTGAAGCGTTCCACATTTTTTGGAGGATGGAGTCATGTGCAGAATTTCTTGCAAGTGAGGAAAGTTCTCTGATCGTCATTCACTTGGGAGTGGCCAGAAACGATTTTTTTTAAACATGGCTCACGCAGCTCACGACTTTCGGTCTTTGACCCAGTATCCTCTGGGTAGCCTAAGAACATCCGTTCGAAGGCAAAACCTCTCCTACATAGGGTTGTGCGCTGGATTTGGCACCCGCCACGTAAAAAACTCTACCAATGAAAAACTACCAACAGTCGCACCCGCCTCTGTCGACGTCGAGAAGCTGCAATCAAAGCAGACAGCCGAACGATTTTCTACTCGGCTTGCACTACTGCTCTCTGAGAGCACTCGTCGACAACTAGGTATAAGGCAACTGTGGGACGGCATTTCAAACTCCTTACGTACAGCTGCTTCCGAAACCATTGGTCTCCGGAAAATGCAAAAGAACGACGAGGAGTGCTGTATCGCAGCGGAGAGAAAACAGGCTCACCGTTACGATCGACCACAACACGTGCCGGATGGGATAGATACCGAGAGTTGAAGAGGGAAGCGAGGCGTATTTGGAGACAGTAAAGGAAAGAGGCCGAAATCCGTGAGTACGAAGAGCTTGATAAGCTGGCCGACAGGGGTATTGCTGGAAAATTCTACGAAACGATACGGTGGCTTACTCAAGGTTTCAAGACCGAGGCATACTCTTGTAGAACCACCAAGCACAAAACCTTGAATGTATTTCCACCAAAAGCATATCGGACATAAGTAGTTTCATCGAAACCTCAAACTGGTTTGAGAGAGAAAGTGAAACACAATAGCAGATACAAAAGGTTCTACGAATAGTGTATCAAAATGGCACATCAAGTGCTAATTGTGCCCGATAAGGCTGCACTCCTACCTACCTACCTTGTAGAACCCCCAGTGGTGAACTAGTCACCGATGCCCAGAGCATACTTAAATTATGGAGGGAACACTTCTCCCGCCTGCTGAATAGCAGTGAAAGCACAACGCCAGGAGAAGGCGAACCCGATTACCCAATCGATGACGATGGAGCAGACGATCCATTTCCCGACCATGAAGAAGTTCGAATAGCAATTACCCGCCTGAAGAACAAGAAAGCGGCGGAGGCCGATGGATTACCGGCCGAGCTATTCAAACACCGCGGCGATGAACTGATAAGGAGCATGCGTCAGCTTCTTTGCAAAATATGGTCGGACGAAAGCATGCCCAACGATTGGAATTTAAGTGTGCTCTGCACAATCCACAAAAGTTTATTGACGGTGTACTTTATTCTTTCACACAATACGCTCGATAGAACCTTATACGCAATGTTGAGGAGGCTTATCCCACGGTAGCTGTCGCAGATAGACCCCACAATCTCCTCAACATTGCGTATAAGGTTCTATCGAGCGTATTGTGTGAAAGAATAAAGTACACCGTCAATAAACTTTTGTGGATTGTGCAGAGCACACTTAAATTCCAATCGTTGGGCATGCTTTCGTTCTATCGAGCCTATTGTGTGAAAGAATAAAGCCCACCGTCAATAAACTGATTGGACCTTATCAGTGTGGCTTTAGACCTGGCAAAACAACAACCGACCACATATTCACCATGCGCCAAACCTTGGAAAAGATCCGTGAAAGGAGAATCGACTCACACCACCTCTTCGTCGATTTCAAAGCTGCTTTCGACAGTACGAAATGGAGCTGCCTTAATGCCGCGATGTCTGAATTTGGTCTTCCCGCAAAACTAATATGGCTGTGTAAACTGACGTTGAGCAACATGCAAAGCTTCGTCAGGTACGGGAAGGACCTCTCCGAGCCGTTCGATACCAAACGAGGTTTCAGACAAGGCGACTCCCTATCATGCGACTTCTTCAACCTGCTGCTGGAGAAAATAATTCGAGCTGCAGAACTTAATCGAGCAGGTACAATTTTTTATAAGAGTGTACAGCTGCTGGCGTATGCCGATGATATTGATATCATCGGCCGCAACAACTGCGCCGTTAATTCTGCTTTCTCCAGACTGGACAAGCAAGCAAAGCAAATGGGTCTGGTAGTAAGCGAGGGCAAGACGAAATATCTCCAGTCATCAAACAAACAGTCGTCGCACTCGCGACTTTGCTCTCACGTCACTGTTGACAGTCATAACTTTGAAGTTGTAGATAGTTTCGTATATTACGGAACCAGCATAAACACCACCAACAATGTCAGCCTGGAAATCCAACGCAGGATTGCTCTTGCCAACAGGTGCTACTTCGGACTGAGTAGGCAATTGAAAAGTAAAGTCCTCTCTCGACGAACAAAAACCAAACTCTATAAGTCACTCATAATTCCCGTCCTCCTTTATGGTGCAGAGGCTTGGACGATGACATCAACATATGAGTCGACGTTGCGAGTTTTCGAGAGAAAGTTCTGCGAAAGATTTAAGGTCCTTTGCGCATTGGCCACGGCTAATTTCGCATTCGATGGAACGATGAGCTGTATGAGATATACGACGACATTGACATAGTTCAGCGAAGACAGCGGCTACGATGGCTAGGTCATGTTGTCCGAATGGACGGAAACACTCCAGCTCCGAAAGTATTCGACGCAGTACCCGCCGGGGGAAGCAGAGGAAGAGGAAGACCTCCCCGTGGAAGGACCAGGTGGAGAAGGATCTGGCTACGCTTGGAATATCCAATTGGCGCCACGTGGCGAAAAGAAGAAACAACTAGCGCGCTGTTGTTAACTCGGCTACAATCGTGAAAGTGTTGTCTACGCCAATTAAGAAGAAGAAGATATATACATACATATATACGTGAAGTGAAGTGTGCTAACGTTATAAAAGTACATACATATGTACATATGTACGCACCGGCAATTATCGAAAGCAAGCTAAAATAAAAGAAAACAAATAAAAAGTGTAGACTTGGGCTGGCGTACGTATACGTATGTATAAAGACATCCTATCTACATATATATGTGCGTTGTAAGGAAACTGCAAGTTCAGTGAGTTTCATGATAACAGCACCAAAGTGTTCGAAATATTTCGAAATTGAGATTTAACCGTGAAGTGCCGCTAATAATGGGTTGTTAAAAAAGCCTTGCGGTATTTTTATTGATTTTTTTTTTATTGAAATTGAAATTAATTTTTGATGACTCATGCCCAGCTCTTGACCGATGCTACGGCTGCTACTATGTATGCCGGTCTCTTTCGACCAATTCAGCGATTTTATCGCAATTTTCGACGACAGGCCTTCCGGAGCGTGGCGCGTCTTCCCTGGTGCGTCGGCCACCTCTACACCAGAACGAAAACGTTGAAACCATCGTTGTGCGGTGGAAATGGAAACTGTATCGCGTCCATAAACTGCACAAATTTTATTGGCGGCTTGAGATGCATTTTTGCCTTTATCGTAGTAGTTCTGTAAAATATGCCGTATTTTCTCTTTATTTTGCTCCATGTTTGCGACGCTTTAAACCACGAACGACTTAAAAGAAACGATAATCAATCAAACACGTGTTAGCACGTGAAATGAGCTTTCCAAAAAGGTATAGCATGACCCGATGCGACGAATAAAACTAGAACTACGCGCTTTCAGCGCCAACTAGCGAAAATACCGCAAGACTTTTTTGACAACCTATTATCTACCGCTATAATTCTCCGCAAGAACATACCGCTGGGTGTCCAGTTTTTTACAACATCACTTCGCTGCTACCACAAACCGCTGCTGCCTTCAAGCCGCTGCTGCCATCAAACCGCTGCTGACACAACGTCGCTGCTGCCATCAACCGCTGCCGTCGTGGGAATGAGCTGCCGCTGCATCCTGTGCCAAAGGGACGTAAGCGCCGGCAAACAGCCGACTCACCAGGTAACGAGTGCGAATTACTGAAAGCAGAGCAAATTAAAAAAAAAAGCAAACTGCAACAAAACTAGTGCACACTTTCAGTTTTTGGCTCTCCCTTTTCACTTTATATCATATTGATTTTATTGTATTGGATTGTATTTATTATACATACTTACACACATATATGTACATATATATTAGTACATACTCATTCGTACATATACGAATTCAAAGTGAATAAGGGATTTTGCGGTAGCCCTTTATTTTGAAATAAAGGAGAAAAAATTACTACTTTTTTTCCCAATTTTTTCCATTCGCGTTTGCAATTATCGGTCGTTTTTCGCAATTTTTGTCGATTTTCGTTCGGACATTTTCCGATTAAATTACTTTATTATACTATTGCTCATTTTTCAATTTAGCTTTTCGTATACATATGAATCTATATTATTTTTTCTCGTTTTCGTAACCGATTCCAAATACATTTGTTGCCAAACCTTTATTGCATATTGGTTTGGCTTTCGTATATTTGGGAATCGATATATATATATATGTATATATTTTCGTTTTCGTTGTCGATTCTTAATATATCTATTGCCAACCTTTATAATATTTTTTTGGAAATTTAATTTAAACAAACAAAAAGCCAAAGCCAACTATCGCCAACCTCTCTCCAAGTAAGTGAGTTGACGGACTTAAAGTCGTTAAAACGTCAAAGAACGGTTGCGAAAAGTAGTATTTTGCGCATTAAAACGGGCCTTGTCGAAAAGACTATGTCTTTAAATCCAATCGAATTGGAATGTCGTCTAGATATATTAAATTCACATATTATGTTAATGAAATGCCAATCAAATATTGAAGAAATTGATGAAGTCGACATGGCCCGAGAGGAGTTAGAGGACATAATCGTTGAAACGATGTCCATAATCAAGTCAATTTTAGCGAAAAATAAAACTTCACTTGCCGAAATTAAAGGGGGAATATCAGAGTGTAAAAATTTGTTGTTGTGTTTGAGAGCTTGGTTCAGAACGATCCAAATATCCCAGATATAGAAAAATTTAACCATTTGGTAAATTGTCTATCTGGAGAGGCTCTGGGAACAGTTAAAGCGTTTCAGATATCGGATGAAAATTACCCAAAAGCGTTGGCAAGTCTCAAAAAGGTCTATGATAACAAATGCTTGACATTTTTCAACACAATTTCAAAACTTTTTGAGCTGAAAACTATCCCAAAGCCATCAGCACTTTCATTACGAGCGATGATCAATGAAGTGTCTGCTGTTTACGACTCTTTGCTATCTCTGAGCGCTGAGAAGCAAATAACAAACGCCATTATAACACATTTAGTGATGACAAAGGTGGACACTGCCACCCGATCCAAGTGGGAAGAGCAACTTGACTACCTTCCACTTACCATTATGGAAGGATTGCGAAGCAACTTTAAATAAAATATTTCAGCAGTTAGCAGCGGAAGGAGCATCTTGTTCGAGGACGAAACGCGGAGCCACAACCAGCATGAGCCACATAAAGCAGCCACACATGGACAGGACAAAATCAGCCTTAGTAGCTGCAGCTACAAAGCAGCCAGCTTATCAAAAAGGAACACCATCTACCTGTCTGCCCCACTTTCAAGGCTCTTCCGGTGCAACAGAGATTCGAGTTCGTCAAATCGGTACCCTTAGGCATAAATTGATTGCGTAAGGGGCATACCGTTTCCAAATGCAGAGCGGATCGTTGCCGGATATGCAATCGATCCCATCACTCGCTGTTGCACCAGTATCCAGTGTCCTTCCCCGCTGCACCTCATCCGCAACCATCCACCACGCATGCCATGCATACAGCGAGTATACCGGATCGAGTAATGTTGGCAACAGCAGTAATTTTAGTGAGGCCCAGCTGTGGAGATTACCTGCCTGCAAGAGCGTTGCTGGACTCAGGCTCCCAGGTCAACTTCATGACGAAGGACTTGGCACAGAAGTTGCGGATTCGACGTGGGGGAAAAGTGGGGTCAAAACTAAACGCGTTTGTCAAGTCGCTTTTAAATAATTAAATATTGAATTGGCGGATTCAGAATTCCACAAATCTAAAAAAGTGGATATCCTATTGGGTGCTGAAACATTTTTCTATCTTTTAGCTGTTGGCCAAATTAAAAATGGTCCCAACCAACCAGGTTTTCAGAAAACCCTTTTAGGATGGAATGTATCTGACAAATACGCCAGTAACATAAGTTCTCCTCCCAGATTACATAGAACATTAAGCCAAGCTGAAGACGACTTTACGTCTATAGACTCAGTAGTCCAAAAATTTTGGGCTCTAGAAGAATTACCTTCAGATTCAAGTGGCATTAAAGTCACACCATAACAACAATAGTGTGAAAAATATTTCGTAAATACAACTCAAGTATGGCCTTCAGGACGGCTTCAAGTCAGAATACCTTATAAAGCTGACCGTAAGTTACTCGGTCACTCCTCTGAAACCGCAGTTCGGCAGTTTCAGGCCCTGGAGGGAAGGACATTAAAAGATCCAGAACTTCGCAAAATGTATCTGGACTTTATGAATGAATATAGAACATTAGGTCACATGAGCCCAACGAATAATAAGATCCCAAGTGAGACACACTACTTCATTCCGCATCAAGGCGTTTTAAGGCCCGAGAGCACAACAACCAAATTACTTGTTGTCTTTGATGCTTCGAGTCCATCTTCAACTCAAATAGCGTTGAATGAACTTTTAATGGTAGGTCCAACCATCCAAGAAAAATTATATTCAACTCTTCTTCGTTTTCGCATACATAAGTATGCACTAACAGCGGACATTACTAAAATGTACCGTCAAATAATTATGCATGAAGAAGACAGAAATTGTCAACTTATTGTGTGGAGAGAGCATCCTTCAGAGCAAATACAAATTTTTTGTCTTAACACCGTAACATAGGGCACTGCGCCTGTTCCATTTCTCGCAACACGGTGTTTGCAAATGCGCAGTGATGCCAATACAATGAAATATCCACTCGGTTCATTGGCCATCAAAAGAGACTTTTATGTTGATGATTTATTAAAAGGGTCCGAAAATTTTGAGTCTCTAGATTTTTTAAGAAGTGAGGTAATTGAAATATTAAACTCGGCCGGATTCACCTTAACGAAATGGTTTTCAAACCACTCAAACTTTTTCGACAGTAATTGCTCTGAAAAGTCATTAAGCTTCAATGACAATAATTCCACTAAAACGTTAGGAATCCAATTTGTTGTCGAAAGAGGATTTGTTTCGATTTGTTTTAGATGACAATTTTAATGATCTGCGAGCCACTAAACGAAACATGTTATCAGTTTCTGCTCGCCTTTTTGATCCTCTTGGATTACTAGCCCCATTGGTTACCAAAGAAAAAATCTTATTGCAAGAGCTTTGGATCAAAAAACTAGATGTGGATGAGTCGATTCCATTGCGCCTTGAAGCCAACCTAATGCAGCTTTCAACTATTAGCATTCCTCGTTACGTAAACGTTGAGTCGAGTGCCATCTGCCAAATTCATGGCTTCGCCGACGTTTCAATAAGAGCATACGGATGCTGCATATGTATATGAAGCCAATCTGCTAGTGGTATTAAATGTATGCTGCTTACTTCAAAGTCTAGAGTGGCTCCGGTGAAGACCAAATCTCTTCCGCATCTTGAGCTCTCGGCAGCACATCTTCTTTCGAAATTATGGTCAAGAGTAGCTCTTATCTTGAGTCGACATTTCGAAAATATTACATTTTGGACAGACACTGAAATCGTTTTACATTGGACTAAAACACATTCATCCTCACTCACAACAGAGTGTCCGAAATTCAAGAGTTGACTAACAAAGTACATTGGCGACATGTGCCAACGAAACAAAATCCTGCGGATCAAGTGTCTTGGGGTTGTAACGTGGACGAATTGAATAATTCGATTATGGTTTTCAGTAGCATCAGCTCGGACTGACCACCTAGTGTCGGATAATCGTTTCGAAATCGGAATTTTTGAAGTAGAATCTTTAAGCGCGTTCGTAAGACGAACCCATCGATAGGTAGCGCGGAAAAAATGTATAGGCTGGGCTGAACTAAAAATGTTTGCCCTGATAAGAGGTGAGCGTCCGCTTGAAAAAAGAAATAACTAGGTAGAACATTTTAATTGCTGTGTTTTATGATATAAAATAATGTTTTTTTATAATATGGAAGGTCACAAGAATATCGCTAAACAATTATTTTCAATAAAAATATTGTAAAAATTTAATAATTATACTATTATATATATATAGTATTATATTTTCTTTTGACGGCCTTGAAGCATAAAAAATCTAGTGATATTCGATAATGATTTTCTTTTTATTTTATTTAATGAAAATATTTATTTAATTTAAAAATAAAATTAAAAATCTCGACGCTTGAAGGGTAGAAATGTACCTAGTATAGATACTAGTCTAAATATATCGATTATAATATTTACATATAATTTAACATTAGAGTTAAGAAGTTTGTAAAATTCCTACTTATTTTTACGATTTAACGTGACGTAATCGAGTTTTAGATTTTCAGGTGGAAAGTGGAAGTGAAGCATAGCCTAATCGCTTCGCGTTTAAAGCATGCAATATTTTACGATCCATCTTAATTGACGGGGCCCGTAGCACTTACTACTCTTGCTACGTGGCTAATCCTGCACTGATGTACATATATGTATGTATGTTGTTGAAATTGTGGAGCAACCACGCGTTTTATTATACGCTCAGTGACTTGTGCTAAAATGTACATATTATGTTTTCGCATCACTAAGCCAAGCAAAACAAGTAAGGAAGGGCTAAGTTCGGGTGTCACCGAACATTTTATACTCTCGCATGATAAAGTGATAATCGAGATTTCATTATCCGTCATTTACATATTTTTCAGATACCGTATTTGTGTAAAGTTTTATTCCGCTATCATCATTGGTTCCTAATGTATATATTATACAGAGAAGGCATCGAATGGAATTCAAAATAGCGTTATATTGGAAGAAGGCGTGGTTGTGAACCGATTTCACCCATATTTCGTACATATCATCAGGGTGTTAAGACAATATTATATACCGAACC